>NW_026590656.1:197407-250081 GCF_907164565.1 Psammomys obesus | reverse complement strand
ATACATACATACATACATACATACATACATACATACATACATACATACACAGATACACAGATACACAGATACATAGATACATAGATGAATTTTTTTTAAATCAATCTGGAAAAGAAATTTCAAAAACTATTCCCCCAAAACAGGGACTATCATATTTCAAGGACATAACCTTAAAATCCAGAAGACAGCAGAGAAAGATCTAAGGGGCTTTGAAGAGAAAATATATAACTCAGGAAATTTATATTCAGAAAAGTGCTTTGGCCTGTCAGAAAAACAAAGACAAAAATTAAAAATAAATGAAGGCACATGAATGAGAAGATATCACATTAATAGAGACTAAAGACACAATTCCTGCTATTCATCACTATAAACTTAAAATCTAACATTAAAAGTTTCTGGGAATCTTAAATGTAGTAACGGAATATCGAACACAAAAACTTCTGAGAATTTTAAATGTAGTTACGTATTTCTAGGTTGAAATCTGAAACTCTAGCTGATCACTAAGGAATAATAAAAGAACCAATACAATGTGCTAGATGTCATAAATAGGTTTTACACAAAAATTTTTGTGTCTTTTTTTTTTAAGAGCCAGGACATCCTTATGTCCACTAGGGACATAGGCTGGCTTCAAACTTGAGGCTTTGCTTCAGTTCCCTATGGAGATGCCGCCATGTAAAGCATATTTTTATTCCTCGCAAGAATTACCACATTTCAGAAATATGAGGTGGAGATCATCTTTTGAAAATATAGTCACTTCTGTTATTTATCTAATTTTCATTTATCTTTAAGATTGTTTTTATTATATGGAAAGTATGCACATTAGTGAAGGTATACAAAGAGGCTACTGGCATTGAATGCCTTAGAGCTAGAGGTACAGACAGTTCTGAGCTACATCGTCCTCACGGTGTTCAGGACCAAACTTAGAACTTCCATAACAGTAATAGAAGCTCTTAACAGTTGGACCATCCCTCCAGCCCTTCATATATATCTTTTAGCTTTTTTCAGAAAGTCAACTGAAAATGACATAAAATGTAAAATAAATAAATAAATAGATAAATAAATGAAAGAAATAAAATATACCATTTTTACATTTGAATTGGAAAACCCACTAGATTTACATGGTTCTGTCCCTTTAAACTCGTGTGAACAAACCAAAATAAAATATAAACAAAAACTGCATCAGCCACAAAACAGAAACCTCTAACTAGGACACGCCAACAGGAGATATGGGTCAACAGGTTTACAGGAAAATGAAAATAATAAATTCTGATGTTTTACAGCACTGCAGGTATTAAAATAATGTAACGAAATGTAATGTATCATAATGTAATGTAGTAAATAATGTAGTGCATAATACTAATAATGGAGTATGTATTCAATAGCAAGAAGAGAGACATTTAAATATATGTACACAAAATAAAAAATGGAGGTGCCAAGTTGTCAGCATTGGCATTATAAACATACATACAACATTATATGAACTGAACAGGTTCTATTTATGTAATTAGAACTATATACTTATATACATAAATGTAGGCCACAAAAATTAAAGAAAAAAAGAGGACGGAGACCATGACTTTGAGAGAGAGTCAGAAAGTAAAATGGGAAGGGTTGGGGAGAAAAAAATGGAAAAGAAAAATACTGTAACTGTATTTTAATTTAAAAAATATTTTAATAGAAAAAAAGAAATGTCCGAAGTTTAATATGACATATACCCTAGTTACTTTGATTAGATTTTTACTCAATACATATATATATACATCAAAACATGTTGTACATCTTCATTCCAATGATCACATCTCAATAAAAAGAGAGCATGAACAGAAAGTGGTGCTTGGCTGTGAAGTTCAAGCCTCATCCCCAGTGATTTACCTCTTGGAGCAATCTCTAGGTCCTGAGTGTCTCTCAATTATCCAAACACGCCACCACCCAGGAGCCAACTGTTCAAACAATGAGCCTATGCAATCCACTTCACATTCAACCTACATCAGAGTTTATGTTTGGTCCACAGAAAGATACAGCCCATCATGTCAGGGAAATCATGGTTACAGAGGCAGACATATGGTCGTATAACAGCGGAAGTCAGGAACAAGAGTGGGCATGTGGACTGGAAGGAGAGGAAACTGGGAGAAGGGAAAAGACCAGGAAGTGGGCATGACTATAAAACCTCAAGGTCTGCCTCCCAGTGACTTACTTCCCCCAGTGAAGCCACATCTCTTAAAAGTTTGAGAAACTCCTAAAACAGGGCCACCAAAAGATGACAGGGTTCAAACACTAGAGCCTATGGAGGGCATTCACATCCAAACCATAGCACGTTGTGTGATATCTTTAGAAAGACACTATCAGAATTGAGTTAAACTGTAGAATATTCAGTTGGTGTTTCATTGCAAGTAGAGAAATGAACAAGTTCTGGTATTGGAGTGATAAATTCCTATATATTTTAGTGGCCAAACATATTGTAAGCATGTGTAAATGCATGTGGTTTTTTGCTGTTATGAACATGACATCTTTCCAGATACTAGGACATTAAAGGGACAATGGTGATACACCTAAGTATTGCAGGAAGACTAGAAAAACATCAGAACCCTTTCCCACTTTCCCGAAGGTTCTACACCTTTCTCTACCTGTGTAGCACCTGCTGCAGAAGGCCAGTGACAGCAACATTTCCCATGAACTGTGGAATACCTCAGTTCTATGTAAGCATATTTTTTCAACTTTTAACTAAAAAAAAAAATCACAGTGAAGTTCCAGAAACTATCATGTCAGCTAGTTATTAGTGTCCTCGTAAACTTAGCAGGAATGTATTTATAAATGTGATCTCCTCACAGAGCTAATGAACAGGATAAGGTTTTAATTTGAGAAATTTGGCTCCAGAGCTCCCACTGTGAACTCCCAAAATAACTCCTGGTAGTGGTAGAGGGGATATGGGTTTTATTCTGAACTACATGTCTTAAAATATCTTTTCACACCAGTAATAAAAATGTAAGGGAACAGTTTTACTGGTTTGCTGTCACTGCCCTCCCTTCTATAAGTGGACCTAGATATGTTTTGTTTTGATTTGGACATGTTTCTTGGCCAAGAGACAGTAATATGCACCCAAACTGTCAGTTTTATTTTTCTCTGAGAGAAAATATGATCAGCAGAGGAACATTTCCTTTTCTGACTTTCTTCTTCAAAGTTACTTAATATTTGGGTTTTAAGTTTAAATACAGAATTTCTTAAGCTCAAAATTGAAACATATTCACTCATCAGTCAAAAGTCAAAAAAAGTCAATGAATAAAATGAAGAGCAACTGATAACCAATATTTTACTTAAGTGTATGTGGAAATGGCATTTTTTCTTATGTAATAATAGCATATCCATTGTAGAATATGTTTTCTTAAATCTTACAATTTTTTATTTTTATTTTATTTTATTTTATTTTTAATTAGACTTTATTTCCTTTGTATCCCCCCCCTCTAGTTCCCTTCCTTCTCCCCTCTCAATCCCTCCCTTCCTCCCCCTTCTCCACGCATGCCCCTCCTGAAGTCCACTGGTAGGGGAGGCTTTCTTTTTCTTCCTTCTGATCCTAGTCTGTTAGGTCTCATCAGGAGTGGCTGCATTGACAGAAAGTATATTAGGTCGATTCCATTCAAGAACTTCGGAATACCAGTGAACAATATGCTTGTCGATGCCTCAGACAAGTTGTAAAATGAGGGTAAGTCAGTGATACTGGTGTCTAGACATAGAGGAGCAAAGCCTTTCTTTTTCTTTCTTTATTCTTTCCTTCTTTCTTTTTTTCTTTCTTTCTTTTTGCTCTACTTTTTTTTTTTGTAATAGCAAAACACAGCATATACATTGATTTTTCAAAAGCTTCCACTTGCAACAATGTTTTTAAAGAAAATCCAGGTGACATCCCATTAGTGTAATGATTATTATTTATAAAACTTATTTACATGCTTGTTAATGTCATCAAACTATGAACACAATAGAATTAAGAAAAAGAAAGCCACTCAAATTCAATATTCATTTTACCTACACTGCATGGACCCTTGTTCTAACAGCACTAAAATAACACGTCATTCCTGGCTCTGTTCCTGTAAACATCTTTCAAGAAGAAGTGGTAATTTTTCATCAAGCTCTTGACTCTTGTCAGCTCATGAAGATTGACTTGATGCAACAGCTAGGAGGAACTTCACAAATCCCTTTCCCCTCTCACTATTAGCTGTGACCAGTCCATCTCCCACATATGCATATATGCATGAATTTCTTGAATAGCTGAGAAATAGATGAACATGACTGAAAATATTCATAGAACTTTTTACTTAGGATAGCCACTTGGAACTTCATAAAAATCACACAATACAAGTTCTCTAAAATAGGATGACTATTTATTCCCAGTGTGGGCCTATAGGTTATACACAGATTATATTTAGCTAACAGAACCTACTTTTCATGCCAGTCTTTCTCTCAGATGTCAATGTTCAGACTGGTTTCCAAATGGCAATTTATTTCAATTGTGTCTCCAGACAGAAAGGGACCTTCTGTAGCTGAATGTTCATTGTCTACTTTTAGGATGCTTCTTTGCAAAACCAATCAAATGTTATCTTACTTCAGATGGACAGCTTTTGGTGTAAGCATTATATAACTGAAATATTTTAATAGAAAGTTATTTTCTACAGTTACCCAATTTCTGAAATTAAACAAGACAGAATTAGTTGGAAGCCTGTTCCCTAAAACTATATGGCTATGATTCAATCAGTGATTCATATAAGCCATCATTCATCTTGTGTATTTTTTTACACTAGATAGGAAAATATTATAAATAATTTCTAAGTTAACTCAAAGCCCATGAATCAGTTTAAACTTTGCAAAAAAAAAAAAATGTTCCTTACTGGCTCTTTTTCCCAAAATCTAGATGATTACAAAAAAGAGAAGAAAAGCTGTGGTGAGATCTTAAGGACACTACAAGCTTAAGGGAAAGGCATTTTGTGGTGGAAACGGGGTGAGTTTGACCTGTGGGTGAGTACAGCTTCAAAGAGTAAGCTAGGAAGAAAAGAGCTATGTGTTGGAGACCATGCTTATTTCAACTTTTGTTCTGAATAGAAATCTGTTTGAAAGTCCAGGGAAGGGTGATACACACCAACTGATCTCTGATATTTGATTTCCAATCCATCTTCTTCTTCTGAAGCTCCAGGGCATGTGAATCATAATCTGAGAAACTTCTGAAGTGTTCTCTTTGGGCAACTCCAAGAGACTAAAGAGTAGAACTCTTTCACAGACCGACAAGTTAATGGAGTCCCTGGCTTCTCCATCATAGGGCCCGAGGGTTCAAATGCTAATATAACTGAGGAGCATAACTATGTAAAATAGAAGATGCTTACTAGACTAAAGATTGCCATTAATAGAATACATAAAAGAAGAGAGAGTCCAGGAATATATAATTTGTATGAAAAGTTATTAAAATGAGTAGGAAACTAATAATCACTCTGTGAATAAGAAAAGGGACAAGGCCAAAAGCAGAAATATGGATACTATTTGGAAAGAATAAAAAATATATGGAGCAAATATCTGAAAACACAAAATCAAAGCACAGGTTTGTGTAATGAATACAGATGGAGAAATTTTTCAGAATACAAGTTGGCACTATATTGCTTAAGAGAACAGAAATTAGATTTTAGGCTTTGAAGGCCATACACAATATTTGAAGTAACACACTCATGAATACATACACAAACACATATATACACACTTTTAAAAACATACAAACTATTTATGTATACTTTACCTTGGCCTCCAGAGCATCATAATTCTTCGAATACCTAAATTATACATATTGAAATTGGTGAAGGTGGCAGGTGAAAGAAGATATGAACAAGTAAAATAATTCATTGTAGGATCTGGAGAGGAAAATTAACAACATAGAAGAAAAATAAAAAATGAAAATAACTGGGAAGTCAGAAAAACATCATGACCTCAAAAACTCAGCAAGTAAATTCAGGCTTTGAAGAAAAAGACTTTTGCTTGTGAAAAAACTCAATGAGTCAAATGAAAATAATAAAACTTGCCATCCTATCAAAAGCTATAGATTCAAAGAAATCCCTATCAAAATTCCTATACAAATTTTACAAGCATATCTTAGAGTGACATGTTCAACTTTATTTGAAAACACTTAGACTCATAGCCAAACTTTGGGCAGAATGCCGGAATCCCTATGAAAGAAGGAGGAAAAAAAAAAACCTGGAAGGGTCAGGAACTCCACACGGAGACCAACAGAGCCAAAATATCTGGGCTCAGGTAGTACTGCAGAGACTGATACTCCAACTAAGGACCATGCATGGAGAGGACCTAGAACCCCGTTCAAAGGAAGCCCATTGGCTGCTCAGTTTCCAAGTAGGTTCCCTAGTAAGAGGTTCAGGAGCTCTCTCTGACATGAACTCAGTGGTTGGCTCTTTGATCACCACCCATTTGGGAGTGCAGCCTTGCCAGGCCACAGAGGAAGACAATGCAGCCAGCCTTGATGAGACCTGATAGGCTAGGGTCAGATAGAAGAGGAGGAGGTCGTCCCCTATCAGGAGACTAGGGAAAGGGCATAGGGGGAGAAGAGGAAGAGTGGGTGGGACTGGAAAGAGATGAGAGAGGGGCTGCAGCAGGGATCCAAAGTGAATAAATTGTAATAAATAAACATATAAATAAAATTAAAATTTTAAAAAAAGAAAAAACAAAAAAACTTTGGATAGCTAAAACAATTCTGAATAACGAAAGTACTGCTGGAGATAGTGCCATCCCACATTTCAAGTTGTACTAGAGAGCAATAGGAATAGAAACAGCATGGTTTAGGCACAAAAACATACTCAAAGGGATAAAACTGAAGACCCAAACATAAAGCCACACACCTATAGACACCTGAATCGTAATTAAAAAATATATATTTTTTTTCAAAAGCACACACTGGGAAAAAAAATACCATCTTCAAAAAATAATGCAGTCAAGAGGATGTCTGCATGTAGATCCAAATAGATTCCCTAATTACAACCCTGTACAAAATTCAAATAACTCCAAATAGATCAAAAACCTAAACATAAAACCAGATACACTGAACCAAATAGAAGTGAAAGTTGGAATAGCCAGAATTAATTGGAACAGAAAAAGATTATCCAAAAAAAAAATTAAAATACATCATTAGCACAGGCACTAAGATCAACAATTAATAAATGGAACCTTATTAAATGGAAAACCTCCATGTGGCAAATGACATCATCATTTGAACAAAGCCTCCAAGATGGGGGAAAAAATTGTCAACTACACATTTGATAGAGCTCTAATATCCAAAATATGTAAATAACTCAAAAAACTGGCTATCAATGAAACAAATAACCAAATTAAAAATAGGTTACAAATTTTTTAGCTACAAAATAGGGTACAAAAAAAGAATAACTCAAATGGCTGAGAAACTTAAAGAAATATTCAATATTCCTAGTGATCAAGGAAATGCAAATCAAAACTACTTTTAGAGTTCATCTTTTATTATTTTATTTTTATTTTTATTAATTACACTTTATTCACTTTGTATACCTCCATAAATCTTTCCCTTCTCCCCTCTCAGTCCCACCCTCCCTCTCCCTTCTCCATACATGCCCCTTCCCAAGTCACTGATAGGGGAGGTCTTCCTCTCCTTCCTTCTGATCTATCAGATCACATCAAGAGTGGCTGTGTTGTCTTCCTCTGTGACCTGATAAGGCTGCTCCCCGCTCAGGGGGAGGTGATCAAAGAGCAGGCCAATCAGTTCATGTCAGAGACAGTCCCTGTTCCCATTACTATGGAACCCACTTGGACACTAAACTGCCATGTGCTACATCTGTGCAGGGGTTCTAGGTTATCTCCATGAATGGTCCTTGGTTGGAGTATCAGTCTCAGAAAAGAGCCCCGGGCCCAGATTTTTTGGTTCTGTTACTGTCTTTGTGGAGCTCCTGTCCTCTCCAGGACTTACTATTTCCCACTTCTTTCATAAGATTCCCGGCACTCTGCCCAAAGGCTGGTCATAAATCTCAGCATCTTCTTTGATACAGGGAGAGACTTTCAGAGGCCCTCTCTGGCGGGCTCTTGTCCTTTCCCCTGTTTTCTCCTCCTTCTGATTTCTATCCTCTTTGCCTTTCCAATTGGGAATTGAGTATTTTAGCCAGAGAACTCCTTCTTTATTAGTTTCTTTAGGTGTACAGATTTTAGTAGGTTTCCTCAAGATCCAGGTATACCACTCCTAGGCATATATCCAAAAGATGCTCAAGTGCACAATAAGGACATTTGCTCAACCATGTTTATAGAAGCTTTATTTGTAATAGCCAGAACCTGGAAATAACCCAGATGCCTCTCAACTGAGGAATGGATACAGAAATTTTGTAAGTCTACACAATGGAATATTACTCAGCAATTAAAAAAAAAACACAAGGAAATCATGAAATTTGCAGGCAAATGGTGGGAACTGCAAAAGATCATTCTGAGTGAGGTATCCCAGAAGCAGAAAGACACACAGGGTATATACTCACTCATAAGTGCATATTAGATATATAATATAGGATAAACCTACTAAAATCTGTACACCTTGAGAGTTCATCTTAAACCCTTTGGAATGCTATGATCAATAAAATAATTGAAATTTTGTAGTAGCAAAGATGTGGAATAAGGGGAAAAACCATTCATTGCCTCTAAGACTGCAATATGGAAATTAGTGTTGCCCTTCCTTGGAAAACAGGGAATAGATCTACCATAAGATTCAGCCATCCAACTCTTGGATATATATCCAAGGAATGCTTTATCCCACCACAGAGACACTGGCTTGTATGTTTTCATTACTACTCTATTCATCAGAGCCAGAAACTTGAAAGAACCTAAATGTCCATCACAGATTAAAGGATAAGAAAATGGGGTATGTTTGCATAATGGAGTGTTGCTCAGCAGTTATGAAAAATATGATCATGATATTCACAGGTAAATGGATGGAACTAGAAAAAGAAGTCACCCTGAGTGAGGTATCTCAGACCCAGAAAGACAAATATAGTGTGTATTCACTTAGATGTGAATATTAGCTGTTGAAGCAATGATAGCCAAGCTACAATCCATAGACTCATAGAGGTTAGTGACTATAGAGGAAAGATAGATCTACTTGGAAAGGGAAATTAAATAAATAGCTGTGGCTAGTTTGGAGTGGGGGAGGTAGATACCGGAACCAGAGGATCAGTCTGGGAAGGGGAGAGAAAAGGTTAGGGGACAGAAAGAGGGAGAGATAACTAAAATGAAAGGCCATTTGAGGAGTAATACAAAACCAAATAAAACTGAGTTTTCCATATATATGAAATATAAATGAAATCACCAAGTAATGAGGAGACAGAACCCTAACTGTACATTTCTTGTCACCAAATGAAGGATCCATTATTAGGAAGTGAAATGAGTTGGCTAAAGTGGCCTCATGAGAAACCCTAAACAACTCAGGCTGTTGTATAGGCTGTTCTCCACAAAACGCTGGCAAGACCCCATTGCTGAAGACAGTACCTAAACAGCTCATTAAAAAGAGAGAATCCAAGATAGTGCCTAAACAGAACCTTCACCTCCACATGCTACTGCCTTTTGTACAGAAAGGCACACTACCAAAAGCGAAATGTAAACACCAAGTCAGTCTTTTGATCTACAATGGTGGTAGAAAGATATACCATATACCAGTGCAATGTTGACACAAAGCTTGTAGGAGTAATAAACCAATATCTAATTTGAAGTAAAAAATCTCCATGAGATGGAACTTATACTTGACACTGCTTGGGTGACCAAGAACCAGGGAGTTAGGGTAAAACCAAATATTACTCTTCTACTTTAAAATGAATCTATAGCAATAAAATGACTCCTAATAATATTGTGCTATACAATTCAATCAGTGTCTTGCTCAACCATCATCAGAGAAGCTTTTTTCTGTAGGAGATAGGTAAATATAGAGACCGACAGCCAGAAATATGCAAAAAGAAAGAGTTAGAACACTCAATCTTAAATAAGAGACCTCCAAAAAATCACTACCCTAAAGCCTCAGGGAACTATGCAAAAGAGAGAGTGGAAAGAGTTTAAGAGGCAGAAGGGATAGAGGACACCAAGGGAACTCGGTTTTCTGAACACAACAGTGCTGAAGCACATATGAACTCACAAAGACTCACAGCACACAGGTATTCGTGGGTGTGCTGACTAGATTTATGCCAGCTTGACTCAAGTTAGTGTTGTCTGAAAGGAAAAAAACCTCAACTGAAAAAAAAATGTCTCCATAAGATCAGGCTTTAGACAAGCTTGTAGGGCATTTTCTTAACTAGTGACTGATATGGAAGGACCCAGCTCATTGTGGGTGGTGACATCCCAGGGCTTGTGATTCTGGATTCTAAGGAAGCAGGCTGGGAAAGCAATGAGGACCAAGCCAAGAAGCATCACTATTCAAGGACCTCTGCATCAGCTCCTGAGTCCTCTTTGAGTTCCTGTCATGATGACTTTCAGTGGTGGAGTAAGATGTGTAAGTGTAAGCCAAATAAACCCTTTCTTTCCCAATTTGCTTTGGTCATGGTTTTTTGTTTGTTGTTTGTTTGTTTGTTTGTTTGTAGCTAAAGAAACCCTAAGGAAGACAATGTGTAGGCACCAGATGATGCTGAAAGGAGAAGTGGGCATATGTCTTCATCCTTATCTCTAATTAATAACAACTAGCAAGTGAAAATTTACTTTCTCCAAGGGAGTCTCACTGGAGAAACAACTCTTAAGGGTAGACTACATGCCCAGAAGTAGACAGCCAACAGTAAATGAACTGAAAGGCATCAGTTCCTTGTTATCATATGTCCTGTTCGGGATTTTTTCTTAACTTTATTTTTATTTATTTTATTAATATTATCCTTTTTAACCCAATAGGTACTTTAGGTATATATTGGCTTCAAGTTTAGTGTTTTAATGAAGAAACAGAAACACAGGTTTAAAGGAGTTGGTGGTGGTGTTAGTTTGAACCCATGCAGACTAGATTCTACCATAATTCTACATAATTGATTCTTAAATTATCTCTCTCATCACAGCAAATCAATTTGCCGACTGTGGAAATGTACTTCTCTAGAAAAATCTTAAGTATCACCACTTTAATAAACTGTCTTTCTGTAGAAGTAGCAACATTATGTTTAAACTGAGGCAACGTTTTTGTTTAGACATGATCAAACGTTAGTTTGCAAGTACGGGATTCTTAAAATCCAATCCATTAGTGGGTATGTGGCAACACCAGCATGATTTCCCTGCCTGACATCTTACCTTTCACTTGCACAAATCTGTTAACCCTTGGCTTCAGAAGCCCATTCAGACATAGAACAGAAAGAACACTTTTCTCTGAAAGCTTTCTGAATCACTACCTTCCATGGTCACAGAGGGCAAAGAAAAGAAAATGTGCTTTTCCCTAACACACAGAGAACAATTCAAAACCTATTTGTCAGTTGTAAAAGAATGAAAGGAGAAAATAGAAAGAATGTCTGTGGGCAATGGCTTCGATTATTTTTGCTCGTCTATTTTTCTTTCTTCTCCTCCTCCACTCCTTCCTTCGCCTCCTCCTCTTCTTCCTCCTACTCCTTTTCCCCTTCTTTTTCTTTATCATAGAAACTCAGATTTCTGTCTTGATTCAAAAATCAAATTGCTTTATGAAGTAAAACTTTCTATCAACAGACTGACTTACTACAGAATATTTAGTATGGATTTTAAATTGCTTTATATGTATTAGTAAGGGGAAAAATGTATGCTGTTATTTTAGATGACCTAAAGTTAAAGGGGTCAATCCCTATTTTGATTTAAATCATAACATAGTGTCAGACAGTTTTTTTTCTAATAGCATATAATAGTTTAAACAGGAGCACTGGGAAGTAATTACATGTTAATATATATATACATATATATATATATATATATATATATATATATATATATATTTGGCACCATATTAGACTTGATAAGCTCACCAATTGTACAAGTCTTATTAGTCTCATTTTGAATGGTCTTAATTAGAAAGCATGTGGCCAACAAACACCTGAGTGGCAGAAAGTTAGAAGGTGGAATGACAGCTTTTCGTTGTGTTTAATGGGCTGTACGCAAACAACTTCTTCAGGTCAGGAAGCCTTTTGAACATTACTAAATAATTAGCACCGTGAAACACCAGGAAGCTGGCTTTCTCATGCACCTACATTAAGGACACTGTTAAGAGGATACCCTTAAATATGGTTTAGCATCTGACATCAGAGTCATTCCTCAGTGTAAGGCTTCTCCTCAGCCATGGAGGCTGGGGACTCTAGGGCACTGAGGTAGCCTCCAGTAGTGATATTACTGTGCTGTGGTTCATCCTCTTTCTGATTGCACTGCAGCTTCTACATGACATCATATCTTTACAACCATCCATGTACATCCCAATTCCTATCTTCTCATCAAGCCTTTGTGACCAGTAGGGCACTTACCTGTTTCAATAATAGCATCTCTTACATACATCTTTACAGATGAAAGAACTTTTGAAATTTTTGACAACTATTCCTAAAATCATTATAAGATTTTTCCTGGTAAACATTCAGAAACTTCGCAGTTAATAGATATGTGTGTGTATCTGGGCAACTGTAGCGTGGAAAATTGTTCAGTTATTTATTGGCTGTCATGATTACAGATTCTTCCAGATAAGAGCTGGAGTCCAGCAAATACCGAGTGGCCAATGTCTGCCAAGTGGATGCTTCTTATAACCAAGATGCAGTCTAATTAAATTGCTCCAAGATTGTAGCAAGAATGGATGGAAGACTCTACTACTAAATAATGCAGAAGCAGCCATAGACCTCAATTATACAAACAGCTACATATGAATCATCCACCCATTCAACAAATATTAACTCTGTTGTATGCCCAGTGCTGTTCTAAATCTAGACCCAGCAGAAAAGAAAAAAATTCATTTTTATGATGTTCTCTGTCAAGTGAACTACTTGAAACATTAACCAAATATTTAAAAAATGGGCGTGGGAGAGGTGGCTCAGAGGTTCTGAGCATTAGCTGCTCTTCCAGAGGCCCAAGGTTCAATTCTTCGCCCACAGACTGCAGCCAAGAACTGTCAATAACTTCAGTCTCTGGAACTGATGCTGACCTCTGTCTTGGTGTACAGATATACATGCAGGCAAAATACTCATGCAAGTGAAAATAAATAAACAAAATGTAAAACCATATTAAACAAATGTACTTATTATAATTGTATTCAGGGTTTCAATACATTCTTGTCAACTTGTTAGTACAGGACTGTTTTGAAGATAACAGTGTTAGGGTCCGTGAATCCCCAGACCCAAATAGTATGCAATGGTAAGAAGTGTTTATTCTGGAGAAACTTCCAGCATGTGGGGAATCACCATCCACTCAAAACGGCAGAGACGGGTAGAGTTTGCAGGCTCCTTTTAAAGGCAGTTAGGGGAGTTTCAAGGTGGTGAGATAATCTCTATTTTGATTGGCTAAAAGTTGGCTTGAGGGTAGGGGCTGACTAATTTTGGTCAAGGATTTAGGGAATCACTTAGACAGTTTATAAGTGGTCATTTTTGCCTCAGGCCATATGTCAAATTCTCCCTCGAGTGGTAGCTCTGTCATTTTGGGCATAACAGCCTCTGAATTCCAGAAGGCTGGAGCTTAGGCCTAGTGGGAAGAAGTTGGTGTTTATACTAAACAATCTGAACCAAGTCCTCTCAATAGAATTTAGAGCTCAGTTTGCTTCACTTTATTAGTTATAAGTTTTCTACAAGTTGTATGAGGCTTTCTAGTTTTTGTTATTGTTTGTTTTGTTTTTGGTTTTGGTTTTCTTTGTTTTGCCTTTTGGTTTTGTGTTTTGTTGTTGTTGTTGTTTTGAGACAGATTTTCTATCTATTGTGTAGCACTGGCTACAAGGAACTCACTATGTAGACCAGGTTGGCCTCAAACTCCCAGGAATCCTTCTGCCTCTGCTTCCATGTGCTGGGATTAAAAGGACGTACCACCATGTTCAACGAAGACTTTCTCATTTAAACAAGGTGTATAACAGTCAGAAACTTTGCTTGCAAAACACCGTATTTCTAGCTTGTGTCTAATACATCAGACATCATAACTCATGAAATACACGACTGCGCATCTTTTGCTGTAGTTGTGATTGATATCCTCTAAGAACTCTTGAAGACTTACAAAGCAGATCTCACTTTATGTTGAATCTGAGAAATACGCCACTGTCAAATGCACAGTTACTTTGTGTATCGTCATTAGAGCAAGCTGCCTAAGGTGAGCATACAAGGGCTATATTCTTCCTTAAGGGTGAAAATACATGAAACCACAATGTGGGAGAAGCAGCAAAGAAACTTCCTTTCTCAATCCCAGTAGGAAGAAAGAGAATGAAGAGAAGGAGGAGGAGAGAATGAAGAGGATGAGGAGGTTGGCAGTTTTTGTGTTGGTTTTTGTTTCTGTTTATACTGGATCTCCCTGTGTTGCCCAGGATGGCTTTGAACTTCTGTACTCAAGTAGCCCATGGACCAGTCTCCAGAGTAGCTCAGACAGCAGACACAGCCAGCTCCCTTAGAGTCTTTGAACCTCAAAGAGATTTATCTGTGCTTTGAATTCACGCTACAGTGTGGCCCACAGAGTCATGTGGATTTTTAACTTTTTAAACGATCTCAGCTGATGACATAAATTATTTTAAAACATTATTGATTATAAAATTACAAATGGATTAAGAGATATTAAAACATTTTAATGTGCCTTAAATTTAATAACATATAATCAAAGTTTTGTTCAAAAATAAAGCCTGTATTTGTATTCCCAATACTTTATTATAGAAATTTCTCTTTTAGAACAAGTCAGGTTGGGGTCTGAAAAGATATCTCAGAGGTTGAAAGCATTGGCTACTCTTAAGAGGCCCAGGTTTGGTTCCTGTGTCTACATGGTGAGTCGCCCACAACCATTAATAACTTCATTTTCAGGGAACTCCTCTCCATCCCCACAGACACCAGACACATACCACATGAGAAGTACATACGTACATTCAAATGAAACACTCATACACATAAAGCCAAGTTAATGGATAACATTCATTGGTAAAGTTTTTCATCAAGACACAGCATAAAATAGCCTATAGCATTCTGGAGTTAATGATCGAAAGCAATGGTTTGGTATATGAATTGCTTAGTTCTCAAAGGGAATCCTGGGATTGTTTCTTTCTGCCAGTGTGTTTGTTTTCCTTGTGAGTGACCTTTAAGTTCTAGGTGCCTTTAGAGTTAATGGGAATTTCCTCATCTCCTGCCACAATCCACTTGCTAATCTCCAGCTGAGTACAGTATATTCAGGGACAAATAATAAATATAAAAATTAATGTAATTTAAGTGTCTCATATTTCAAGTGTTGCCTAAATTTTGGTTTATAATCTACTGAAAAATTCATAATGAAAATAATTGATAGAAACTTAAATTTTCTTGCTTGGTGGGGAAAAATCTTCCTTTATCAGTTTAGTGTAACGATATTTTTTCTTCCTGAGAACAGTGTTTCACACTAAAGATAATCAGATGTTATCATATTGTTACTGAAACAAACTATGAAATCATTATTTTGAATGATGTATTTTTAAATTTATATTATATTTTATGTTATTTTTATATGTATATATAAGAATATATAACATATGTTATATGTTATTATATATTATGCTATATTTATCAACAGTAGTATGTTTTCTATCAAAATGCGTGAAGTACTCTGCAATAATTTTAATTGATACAAAGAACTTGTACATCAAAGGGAGATCATTTAAATTTTACCTGAATTTCTTTGGAGCTGAAAAAGTTTTCTTTAACTTATATATAAATGCTAATAATTAAAAACAGTAATTTGACATTTTATGTCTTAGGTCTTTAACAATTTAACTTAATATTTTGAAATTTCAATACTGACTTTAGAATAAAAGTTATGTCTGATGTACAAAAATTGCTTACACAGAAATCACAAATCATTCTTAGCTTATTTTTAAAGCAAAATTCAATAACATTGACTTCATAGTTAAGCCAGTATGAATCTAGAAATAAATTTTATCCATAGCATTAGTCAAGAGACTTTCGAAATGACTCTTGGAACACGGGCCAGCTATCCAAGTTAACTAGGGAATTGCTCCAAAATTTGTGTGCAGTTGTCTAAATTGTGTGGGTGAGAGCAAAAGCTTGAACTTTGTGGACAGTATGAGCTACTGTCTCATTTTTTTCAGTGCTGAGACTAGAACCCAGGGCTTTACAAATAAGCTAAGCGAGCACTCAAACACTGAGTTCTGTCCTCAGTCCTATCTTGCTGCTTTTTGTTATGTTTTTTAAATATGTCAATTATTTTTAAAGCTGCTTTCATTTTCTGATTTCCTTCTGTAATAGGCACTTTTCTCTGCTGAGCAACTGTGCAGAGCAACTGTGGATGGTTCACCCTTTCTGCATGACCATCCCCTTTGGTTTGTTTGTATGTTTGTTTGGTTGGTCTTGGTTTTTTTAAGACAGGGTTTCTCTGTGTAGCCTTGGCTGTTCTGGACTCACTTTGTAGAACAGGCTGGCCTGGAATTCACAGAGATCCACCTGCCTCTGCCTCCCTGAGTGGTGGGAACAGGCTTTTGCACCGCACCCAGAAAGAATACAATATCTTCTCGACTAATCTTCTCTTAACTTAGTTTATCTTAAGTAATCTTCCCCTAACTTATTGTCTGAACTACCATTCTACAACATTCTTGTTAGAATCCAATAGTATAACTTGCTTCTTTCCTGTAGATTAAGTCTGTAATTTTACCTTGTAACAGATATATATATATATATATATATATGTATCTATAAGTATATATATATAAAGTATACTTATAAATATATATACTTATATATATATACTCATATACTTTAAAAAATCTAAATTTGCTATCAAGATGGTGGTGTCAGTAAAGGACTGCAGTGTGAACTGGAAAAGCAATTTTTGAATTCATAAAAAAACACATCTGTAATTAATGGGACTAATGCCATGTATGTATTAAAACTCTGCTAAGTGTATTCTTGATGGGAGGCATGTTAGAATGCAAAATTACAGACTGTTATGTAATTATCTTCTGAGAAAAGCAGAATTTACTTATTTGGCTTTTCTTTTTGAAAAAGAAAGAAAGAATACCCTGACAGCATCCTAAATATTGATCATTAAAAGAAGAACAATGTGATTTCTTCAAAGATGGAACTCTCGGAGAGTTCAGCAGCATGTCCAGGACTTAAGTTTCACTTCTCTGGACTGAGTTTCCTGAACTGAGAGTGAAAGGTTTCAGTCAAGAAGCCTAGCATCTATGTATGTGTAGGCTTTTTGCTATTTCTGTTACTGTTGAGATCTAGTTTTATACCATGGTGGTCTGATATGATACAAGGAATTATTTTCATCTTCTTCTATGTGTTGAAGTTTGCATTGTGCCTGACTACATGGCTACAAGAGGGATTGCATCTCCAACTATTTCTCTCATGCTGGGATACTATCTGGTTTTGTGCAAGTGATTTCAACTACTGTAAGTTTATATGTGCAGCTATTATACTGTGTCCTGAAGACACTGTTTCCTTGCAATCATCTTCCACCCCTGGCTCTCATACTCTTTCTGACCCGATTCTGCAATGATCCCTGAGTTAGATGAAGAGGGGCTTGATACACACACACACACACACACACACACACACACACACATATTCTGCATATATACCAGAATGCTTAACATAAATGGAAATATGTATTTGTGGTTAAGCATCCTGCAGTCTCTTATTCTCTTTGCCAAATGGTAATAATAAATATAATAATATTACAAGTAAAATTTTCATATCAAAGATAGTGGACCAAAAAATTAGTAGAAAAATGCAAATAGATCCATGTTTACCACCCTGCACAAAACTAAAGTCCAAGTGGATCAAAGACCTCAACATAAAACCAGACACATTAAATCTGTTAGAAGAAAAAGTGGGGAACTCGTTGGCACTGGAGACAACTTCCTGAACAGAACATCAACAGCACAGGCTCTAAGGTCAACAATCAATAAATGGGACTTCATGAAAAGCTTCTGTAAAGCAAAGGACACTGTCATTAGAACAAAGCGACTGCCTACAGACTGGGAAAGGATTTTCAGGAACCCTATATCTGACAGAGGGCTAACATCCAGATTCTATAAAGAACTTAAGAAGTTAAAAAGCAACAAAACAAGTAATCCAATTTAAAAATGGGGCACAGAAATAAACAGAGAATTCTCAATATAGGAATATAGAATGTCAGAGATTAAGAAATGTTCAACATCCTTAGTCATCAGGGAAATGCAAATCAAAATGACCCTGAGATTTCACCTTACACTCATCAGAATGGCTTAGACTAAATTTTTCAATTATTTCTATTGATGGAGTTTTTATGTCAATCTTAAACAGTTTTTAATATTTCCAAAAAAATCAGTCATCTTGAGTTATGAGGGAATGAGAAAAAAAGGAAGGAAAAGCAGAGGAAGGAAAGAAGGAAGGCAGGAGGATGGAAGAGAAGCAGGAAGTGTAGGGGGGAGGCGTGATGGCTTTAATAAGAAATATCTCAAGGCTCAGACATTTGAACATCTGGTCCCCAGCTGGTGGTGCTGTTTGGTGAGGGCTTGATGGTGCAACCTACATGGAGGAAGCATAAACTGGGAGTGGTTTCGAGCTGAAGAAGCTTCACCTATTTTCTGTTTGCTCCCCCTACTGCATGCTTTCAGCTGAGGGGAGTCCTCTGCTTCCTGATATTGAGTCTGCCTTGCCTTGCCTGCCTGCCTGCATGACTTGATGGATTCATCCCTCTGTTACTATAAAAGCCCAAATAAACCTTCCTTCTATAAGTTGTTTCTGGTCATGATGTTTCTTTCACATCAATGGAAAAGTAACTAGGAGAGGAAAAAACAAACAGCTTTAAAAATAAACAGACACGGGGATAATTAGACATCAAGCAGAACACAGCAAAATAAACATACAAAACATGTCACAACTTCTAAGAGGATATAGAAATCATTAGCAAGAATTTATATGTGGTTCTAGTCCATTCTAAACACCATTGGTATTAGACTGGAAATTATGAAACCGTGTTTTGTCAGTTCTTGGAATTTGTCATTACTGCCAGCTCTGCCAACCTGAGCCCTCTAGTGGATCAATATTCTCCTGGCTCTCAGTCTGTGCCAAAAAAGTCTAAAGTGAGTACACATGAGGAACATCACTTAGCTCATATAGCAATTCCAACCTCCAAAGAGACTAAAAGGTTGTATTAAGGAGAGTTCAGCCATTTGTTAAGAAACAGGGCTCAAAGGCTGGAAATTTTCTCAAACATGAGAAGAGCATTTACAGAGGGCCCAAACATCCATCTCAAATGTGTGTTCAATTATTCAACTTCTGTAGACATGAGTTAAAATCAAATGTTTGTTCAACTGAGGGTCAAAGTGACAAATCAGAGAAATATTTGACAGAATGATTCAGAGATAGAGTACTCCCAACTCTCACTAGAACAGCACAGGAAACAGGCTACTTAAGAGGGTGAAGAGAGACAGAAGAGCCAGACACAGGGACAGAGTCTTTCATTGAAACTGGTGCTCATTGAGTAGGGTAGATCTCTCCTTAGAGCATGCCAGAGATCAGCCTGCCCTTGCCTCGCCAGTACCACATTTAAAAATGCATGCTTTTTAGGTGGGTATTAGGAATTAGAATTCAAAAATACTTGACTGATATTTCTGTCAGCCATTAGTAATAAGTCCACGAAAATACAAAAGACAGAGGCGAGACAGGAAAATTGTAACTTCTACCCTGCTTCTTGCCTTCTAATTTGCTTTGCCTGGCCTATAAATGCTTCATCTTTTGGTACTATTGTACGTCAAAACAGACTTTTTAGCCTTAAGCTTCAATACTGAGACAAACATTTTGCTAGCAACAGAAGTTTCCATCTGTCTTCCAGACATACTCTCTCTGTGATGCAGGTTCAGTTCTACTGACCTACATTGCTATTATTTATTAAAAATGTTGTTGACAATTATCACTTGCAATAAACCAGATGATACTATATGACAGCAATAGCTAAGTTGATTGAGCAGTGTGATTGAACTGTACATTTTTAGAAAATCTCCTATTTTTCTGCTGCTATTATATAATCCACAAGAATTGGAATTGCATATTTTTAAAAAGAGTTTTATTTTGGTTTGTGTTCCCGGAGGCTGGAAGGTACAAGAACAAGCTTCAAGCCAAACTTTTAGTTTGCACAGTCCAGGCCCATTTTATAGCACTCTGTGATGCCATCTAACAAGAGGAAGAACTCACTATGAAAGCCACACCATCCATCCATTCCTGAGGGCTCTGCCAACTTGGTCTAAACTCTTTCCCCAAAGTTCAAGCTACCTACCAGCATAGCTGGATTGAGGATTGGGCCTCAACATTGGTGTGGGTGGAGAGAAAACACATTCAAACCATTGATACAATAATCACCGATTTTATTTAGCAGTTGTTGTTTTACTATGTACTGTGCTAAGCCCGAAGGTTTAAATTACTCCATGCTGTCTTATAGCGGTCTTAGGAGGTATATATGACCACTAAACACTAGATTTGAGCAAGGTTCCTGAAGTTACTGAACTGGCAAATGGCTGAGCTTAACATTAGAATCGGCCTTCCACAGAAAAAATGTTGGCATTTTACTATTTCCCTGCACCCTCGGGATGTGGCTTACACAGGGAAGGGTAGCATTTGGGAAAGTTTTATGTGGTGTCATCTCTTCATTTAATTAGTACTAATATTATTCTTTCCATCTGTCAGTTTTCTGTTTATCTCTCAGCCTCTTAGCCAAAATCCAAAACGAGATTTTTTTTAAATTCCCCTAGATAACTGTTGATATCTGAAACTGTTTAACCCTGCACAGATAAATTTGTTTTTATAGAGTTGAAAGAATAAAAGATAAATAATCAAACAGGAAAATTGGAGCTTTAGAGTATGTGGGAACTGACAACATTACAATAGCAATTAACAAAAACTAATCATTTTCATTTTATACTTAGATTATTGGCTTGTGTGTTTGTTTTAGTTTAAATTGTGCACATTAACATAAATACACAGACTAAAGGGAAGTAACTAATTTGCATTTTATAAATGCAATTAGCATTAATAGAATGTATGAACTCTGATAGTCTAGATGACACAGTTGCATTAATTCTCATCCCGGAATAGAGTTAAGTGATTCAGAATATACTCCTTTCTAATTGGATTGTTCTAACAAGGATAACTCAGAATGATATAGGTTTAGAACTGAAGAGAATATAACTTCCAGAATTTTAACAACATAATTTTTTTTTGGCTTTCTGTATATCAGGCTTTCGAAGTTATCTATAAAATTATTCCTACATACTTGTTTTCTCCTACTTAGTAATTTAATTCTGAATAAAGTGGTTTTTTTAACACAACAAAGTGCTGGGTGTACCCAAGGGATAGCTTATATAATTGTGTTATTATTCAAGTAAGTTTCAAGATCCTAAGAAAATGTTCCTTTTTTAAGACTCTTTAAAAACAGTAGTGTTTAATGCACTATGAGTACTGAATAGAATAAAGTAAACATGACAATAGTTCTCACAAAATATTTTTAATCACTCAGCATGTGCACCATTGCTCACTGCTTTGTGTTCTGTTATGCCTTAAATTTTGTGTCATTCAGTGGTTTTGTGTACTGATTATATCATGTTATTCTTTAATTCATGAAAATAACTTTTTCTAAGGAACATGGAATCTATATTGCTAGTCAATGCTAAGATAAAAAGTTCAGCAAGTGCTCTTATAATTTTAAAACAAATGTTAGTTACAAAGAATGTTATTCCATACATGCTCCAAACTTATAATTTTCAGTTCCATTGATTAAAGGCTAAACAAATCTCCTTTCCAGTTGCCCAGGAAATTATTGTTACTCTTCTTTTTAAACAACTCTTGATGATAAAGAAATGCTACTTGCAACTTAATATCAAATTCACCTTGTAAAGATATTTTAATGCTATAAGTATTCCTTGCAATCAATTAACTAACTTGAAAAATGGACCCTATATTTTACATTGACAGTGCATAAACTTAAATATGGAGAGAAATCTATTTGTGCATACAAATATGTTGACTTTTATCGATCTTCTAAACTATCAAGTGAAAACTATCATGTGAAAACATGAATGATGTTTAATTACTTCTTTGTGTTATTGTATTTTTCCCCTTAATTGTCTTCCTTCTGGCCTCGTTTATAATTACAGTACAGAATGCTGCAGAAATTAGTAAACTATCCTCACAAAGTTTTAGAAATAGATGCTATCCTTGAATTGCCTTAGTCTTTTAGGGTTATAGTATAATTCCACAGTGTGGGTGAATCAAACAGCCTGTTCACTTTTGCTTCCTGGTGTCAGTTTACCTGCGGTATTTCTATGTTTAGTTTTCTGTCTGGATGTCCTTCCTATTGGTAAGAGTTGGGTATTGAAATCTCCCTCTATCAGTGTATGAAGGTCAACATGTGATTTCAACTATATTATTTTTTTTATGAGCTTCTGTGTCCTTGTAGATGAGGCATAGATGTTAAGAATTGGAACGACTTCTTGGTGGATTTTTCCTTTGATGAGTAAGAAGTATCCTTTTCTTATCTCTTCGTTTTGGTTTTGGTTTTAAAGTCATTTCATCAGATAATTATGAAATATCTATACCAGCTTGCTTCTTGGGTCCATTTGCTTTAAATATTTTTTTTCCATTTACCAAGAAATGTGGTCCCTGATATTAAGGTATGTTTCTTGGATCCAACAGAAGTATGAAACCAGTTTTTGTACCCATTCTAATAGTTTGTATATCCTTAATGGAAAATTAAGTCCATTAATGTTGTGTGATATCAATAAACAGTGTTTGTTGATTCTTGTTATTTTGTTGTTGTGGTGGTGGTGGTGTGTGTGTGTTTCTCATCTTTTAATTAGCTTGTCTGTGATTATTTTTTTTTCTTGGGTGTGGTTAACCATTTTCAGGTTTGAGTTTTTCTTTTAGCACCTTCTGTAGGTCTGAATTTGCATATAAAAATTGCTTAAATTTGGTCTTATCATGGAATGTCTTATTTTATTCATCTATTGTGAGTGAAAATTTTGCTGGATAGAATAATCTAAACTGGTATATGTTCTTTCTTACTGTCCATAGAACATCTATATATTCAAGCCCAGATTTTAGGGTCATTGAGAAATCGGGTATCATTTAAATAGAACTGCCTTAATATGTAACTTGATTTTTTCTGCTTGTAGCTTTTGATTCTTTTTTTTTTTTCTTTTGGTTTGGTGCCTTTAGTATTTTGATTACTATGTGCCAAGGGGACTTTCTTTTCCAATACTGTCTATTTGCTGTTCTGTACCTTGATAGGCATCTCATTTTTATCTTAGGCAATTTTTCTTCTATAATTTTGTTTAAGATATTTTCTGTACCTTTGATCTGTGTTTCTTCTTCCTCTATTCCTAATATTCTTAGATTTGATCTTTCCATAGAGTCACAGACTTCCTGGATATTTGTGCCAGGGGCTTTATTTTATTTTGTTTTAGATTTAATCTTGTCTTTGATCAAGTTATCCCTGTCTTCTATTGTGTCTTCCACGCCTGATACTCTCTCTTATATCTTTTATGTTCTTTTAGACTGAAACTTGCCTCTAAACTCTGGTTCTAATTCCTAAATTTTTCATTTCCAGATTTACTTATTAATTCTATTTCCACTTTCATGTCTTGGACTGTTTTATTCATTTTCTCCCACTGTTTGTGTTTTCATAGATTTCTTTAAGTACCTCTATCATACTCATAAAGGCTATTTTATGACCTTTGTCTTGTGTTTGAGCTATGTTGCAATACTCCTGGCCTACTGTGGTAGGATTGCTGAGCTCTAGTAGAGACGTATTGTCCTGGCTGATATTGGAATTTTATACTGGTGTCTAGATATCTGGGCTTGAAAAAAAAATTGTAAGTTTAGGTGCTGATTTCTGGTTTTATCTATGTTGTGTGGCTGTTTTGTTCTTGATGGATGTTGCCCACTCTGGTTCTTAGGAGACTGTGGTGGCTGTGTGTTACTTGGTAGGAAATTCTGATACACTGATAAGGCATGGTGACTGAATATTGTGGGTAACATGTCTTTCTAGGTTTTGGAAGCTGACACTTTCAAATTAGGATAGGTGAGAGTAGGGTAGGTTCTGAGGAAGTGCAAAGGAGAAGGGAGGATTTTCTTAGTCCCCGTGGAATGAGGGCAGAGAGTGAGGAGAGCTCACAGCACAAGGTCTGCTACAGAATGGGGACTGTGACTAGGGAACTGGATATGGACAAAAGGAGGGAAAGTTAAGATCTGAAGCTCACCTACCTGCTCTACTGGCCTACCTGCTTCCCTGGCAGGCTTGACCGGTGGGTTCCCAGAGAATGTCTGCTGTAGTTAGGAGCTGGGGTAACCCCTGTTATGTGGGGAAGAAGGTTGGAGGAGAAGATCTGCATGATTGGCTGGAGATAAGAGCAGAGAGGAGGAGACGGCTGCAGCACGTGGTCTACTACAGCCTGGGGGGTTGGGTTTGAAAGATAAAGGGGAGAGACTTAGATCTGCCATTACCCTACCTGCCTCCCTGGTTGGAGTGGTCTGTGGGTTCTCATGGAATACCTACTGGAGTTGGGTACCTAGACAAAGAAATAAATGAGGGAAAGCAAGTTTGGAGGGAAGATGTGTGTGATCCACTGGAGATGGAACCAGGAAGGAAGCACGCCTTCAACAGGTAGCCTATTGCCAAACTGGGGATAAGTAGGGGAGGTGAAGATCTGTTAATCTACCTGCTTCTCTGGCTGTTAGCTTCTTGCATTTTTAAATCTTGTTTTACTTATTTTATGCTGACATCAGGAATAAAGGAAACCACAATAACTTGCATTGTGTGTACTCTTTTCTCTTTCTCAGTATTCATGGTGGTTTGAATGAGAACAGACCCCATAGGCTCATTATTTTTGTGTTTGGTTCTCAGTTGGTGTCTTCTTTAGGAAGGATTGAGAGGTGTGACCTTCTGGGAGGAGAGGTGTCACTGTGGATGGGCTTTGAGGTTTAAAGCCTATGGTAGGCATTCTCACTCTGTCTCCTACCTGAGGATCAGAATGTAAACCCCAAACCACTGATCCAGCACCATGCCTGACTGCCTGAGGCCACACTTCCTTATGTAACACCCATGTCTATGTGAAATCGGCTTACACATTTATGGAGGCTGAGAAGTTCCAAGCACAGTGGTTGGCAGGCTTGAAGGGGTCCCAGGAGAGCAAATAGACTAAGTGGTTTAGTTCAAAGACAAGGGAAGACTGGTATCCTTTCAAATAGTGAACAGATAACTAGTTCTCTCATTTTCCACCTCTTTTTTTTCAGATTCACACCTTCAATGAATTGGAAGGGGCCCGCTCAAATTGGGGATGTGTCTGATTTACTCAGTCTGCTAACCCAAATATTCTTTTCATCCAGATATATCCTCACAGATTCCATCACTGTCTCTCCTTGTGGTTAATTTCTTTTTTAACTTAAATTTATTTTTTATAATTATTCACTTTATATACTGATTGTAGCCTCCACCCTTGTCTCCTCCCAGTTCCACCCTCCCTCCTCCTTCCCCCATTTCCCTCTCCTATATCTCAAAAAAGTGGAGCCCTCCTCTCCTATAATATGACCAGGCCATCAAGTAACCTCAAGATTGTCTGCATCTTCTTCCTCTGTGGCCTGGATATGCCCCCTCCACTAGGGAGAAGTGATTAAAGAAAAGGCAACAGAGTCCATGTCAGAGACAGCCCCCGCTCCCCTTACTAGGAAACCCACATGAAGATTCAGCTGCCTATCAGCTACATCCGAGCAGGGGAGACCTAGGTCTTCTTCATGCATGGTCGTTGGTTTGTGCATCAGTCTCTGCAGACCCCTCTCCATCACATTTTTACCCAAATTTAAAATTCTCAAATGTTTATGGTGAATATCTCCAGACTTTGCTAAGTTTAAGTATGTGTGTGTATATATATGTGTGTGTGTGTGTGTGTGTGTGTGTGTGTGTGTCTCCCTGCACGTGAATCTATACATATGCGTGTACAGTGTTCACAGAGGCCAAAAGAGGGCAATAACTCACCAAATGAATGTGATCCTCCATGTGGGTGCTGGGAACTGAACCTGGATCCTCTGGAAACAATACTTTTCTTTGTTTGTTTTTTTTTTTGTTTGTGTTTCCCCATTACAGCACTACCATGTTTTTCCTTATATTATTTTCATACTTTCTGTACAGAAACTTTCTTTTTGTCTTGTTCACTGATGTAATCCTAGTATTCAAAATAGGTTCTAGCACATAGGCTAAACTGCTATTGCTAGATCTTGTACCAGTAAAAATTTTTTTTGAAAGAATAAGAGAAAATGAATCTTTCACTCCTCTCCAGTTCCCATTCTTATCAACTCCTTCTGATTCTGGTAAAATATATTAATGGAAGGCTGTGATGATGTCCTTGGGATGTTTTATAAATTTGAAAAAATGAAGGAAAGAGGATATATGAGAGCTCTGAAAAAATAGCCCAGTTCTTTGTATTGAAATTATCAATTTTCCTTTGCCTGGTAAGAATAAAAAATGCTTTTTAAAAAGCGAGAGAGCCTGTGCTTCTCTCAGGTTCCTTCCTATTTCTCATTCAACCCCTGGGCCTGTGTGTACACTTAAAGCAAAGAGTAGTCCAATTATGAATGTTGTGAGCTGGGTAAGGTATGAAAAAAAATCACCTTCAAATAGTTATATACTATGCCAGCTGGAGCTAGCAGAAGTCATACGTGCATGAGATTGGTCTTTAAAAGTTTGCACTCAAGAGAGCAAATGTGTGTGTATATATATATATATATATATATATATATATATATATATATATGGTTGAATAATGGAAATATTCCTAATTTGAGATCACCCTCCCAGTATACTAGAGGTAACACTATGGCAAAGGGCTCCAGGAAACAGTAAAAATTCCCTGTTGGAATGATAGCTAGAAATATGAAAGGGTGCTAAGTGAGGTTTAAGTACCAGATACTGATTTATAAGATGAACTTACATGAATTAAAGGTACAGAGAATTGAGTGTGCTGATATATACCTGCAAGTAAGAGTAGAAGGTGTACCAGACAATTATGAGCTACATGAAGACACACAACATGCAGCGTTCATGAAGGCTGAAAAACGTACTGTTGGAAGGACACTGATGCTACTGTTAATGGCAATGGTTTTTCTATATATAACAGGGAGATAATATGAGAAAATATGAGAGAATCGCATTCACTAGTAGAGGGAAATATGGAGGATCCTGAGTCAATAGAGGCTGCTTGGTAGGGTTAGCTACCAAAGGTAAGCTACATGATTTGTGTCAATTTTTATACTAAATGGCAAAAATGCTATACAACTTAGATGCTACTCAAAATACATATCAAGAAAAAAGCTATTTGGAAATGATTTTGTGTTTGATGACAATTTTTCCAAAATGTAATGATCTTCTTGGTCTTAATTACTACATTTCAGCAAGTTTTTTAGTCTAGATCTCTGCATAAAGGTTCACAAAATGTGAAACCTCTGAAAATTTACATTACAAAATCATGACAAGCATACTTGCTTAAAGAGAAAATCCCTGAGATTCTTTGTTCCATTTCTTGTAGTCTATTGGTTATACTAACCTCTGTAGTTCCTGTTTTCTTCCCTAAGTTCTTTCTCTCCATAATTTCCTCCATTTGTGTTTTCTTTAATTTTTCCAATCATATCTTCAGATCTTGAGCCGTTTTGTTGATTTCCTTCACCTGTCTGACTGTATTTTTCTGTTTTTTTCTTCAATTGCTTCAGTTGTTTGTTTGAACAATCCTCTGTTTCTTTTATTTCTTTCAGTGATTTAAGTATTTCCTCTCTAAAGGCCACAGACTGTTTGGCTGCAACTTCCTGTATTTCTTTACTCACTCATATAGACATATAACATAGGATAAACCTACTAAAATCTGTACATCTAAAGAAACTGATCAAGAGAGAGGACCCTGACTAAAACACTCAATCCCCATCCCAAAAAGCAAAGAGGATGGACATCAGAAGAAGAAGAAAACAGGAAACAACCTAGGAACTTGTCACAGAGGGCCTCTGAAAGGCTCTGCCCTGCAGACTATCAAAGCAGACGCTGAGACTTATGGCCAACTGTTGGGCAGAGCGCATGGAATCTTATGTAAGAAGTGGGAAATAGTAAGATCTGGAGAGGACAGGAACTCCACAAGGAGAGCAACAGAACCAGAAAATTTGAACACTGGGGTCTTCCCAGAGACTCATACTCCAACCAAGGACTATTCATGGAGATAACCTAGAACCCTTGCACAGATGTATCCCATGACAGTTCAGTGTCCAAGTGAGTTACATAGTAATGGGAAGAGGGACTGCTTCTGACATAATCTGATTGGCCTGCTCTTTGATCACCTCCCCCTGAGAAGGAAGCAGCCTTACCAGGCCACAGAAGATGACAATGCAGCCACTCTTGATGTGATCTGACAAACTAAGATCAGAAGGAAAGAGAAGAGGACCTCCCCATCAGTGGACTTGGGGAGGGGAATGCATGAAGAAGGGGAGGGAGGTTGGGACTGGGAGGGGAGGAGGGAGGGGCTTATGGGGGATACAAAGTGAATAAAGTGTAATTAATAAAATAAAATTTAATTTAAAAAAGAGAAAATCCCATTCATCCATAAATAAAGTACCATACATCCCCAAGAAAAATTGTGGACATTATAAGTATAATTTTTCACTAACAGAAGGTGAACACACAGATATTTCAAAGTATATTAGGAAAAGCACTTGAGATGTCATTAACATCCAGTGCCCCAAGCATCAGCATGGATCCCTGCTCATAGTGGTCTGTGTATTGTAGGTATTAAAGTAAGGTCATGGTCAAAGTACAGACACTAATTCCATGAGATATGTGAGTTTAGGCAAAGATCATCCAAGATTATGGAATTTATACTTAGAAAAGAAATAATTGATAAAAAATTACTAGCATTGGGTTTGGGTAGGGCATTGAGGCTCTGGTAAGTTTCATCATATTTGAAAAGGCTCTTAACAAAGCTCTAGAAACTGTCCCTCCCCATATGCAGATTATCAAATGAAGAGTAACATTTTCTTCATAAGGATGACATAAACCAGTACCACTCTTATTCATCTGAGGGGTTCAAAAGTGGTGGTTTCTATTTAATTTTTCAGTTTATTGCTCATGGAAAACCAGTAGGATCTACAAAAATGACAACCACCAATTAACAAAATAGAGTCTTTATAGCATCTATTCCACAGAATGTGCTTCTGCTAGAAGAGGTTAATATGGTTCTGGTTTTTAAAATGTAATAGTGACACTCACGTTGACAGGAAATTGTTCTTAAATGCTTTCATCTGTAGAGTTGGTCACCTACCTGGTTCTTTTCTTAATTAACAAGGGACAAAATGTTCCTCCCTTCAACACATACCCTTAGCACATGCAGGATGATGTGAGGATCTCTCCGGGGACAAACAGGCTGCCAATTGCATCTTACATGGGAAAGTTTCCTTAAGCCATGAAGAAGAGATGAAAGAAAGAAGAGGGGAAATGACATCATTAAGACTAATAGACCCGGCCTGGTGCAGTGGCTCATCCTTTTTTTTAAAAAATTTTAATATTAATTACAGTTTATTAACGCTGTATCCCACTCCCTCATTCCCTCCCAATCTTCCCTCCCTCCCTCATCTCCTCCCTGCCCCTTTCCAAGTCCACTGATTGGGGAGGACCTCCTCCCCTTTCATCTGACCCTGGTTTATCAGGTATCTTCAGGACTGGCTGCGAAGTCCTCCTCTGTGGTGGGAGTGATAGGTGAGGAATTGGAGGGCAGGGAATAGGGATGGATTTGATTTAAAAAAAAACACATACAAGCATGTATGAAAGTTCAAACAACTAATAATACAACAAATTTTAAAATGGAATCCAGTAATAACCTAAATATACCGTGTTTTCTTAAACTTGCCAACATGAAATAGTTGTGCATGTATTTTATGGCATGTGACTTATTTTTTTTGTTTATTATTATTAGTGACATGTGACTTATTTAACCTTGTATATGAGCAGGAGAACTGGTTGCAATAATCCTTTATCCTAAGAGAGTCACATTGCCCATAGTTTGTAAATTGTTTCACTAGAAGTATTTATTGCAGGACTGCATAGACATATTATATCTGAGGTACTCCATTTTATCTCTAATACGCAAAACATTGATTCAGTCACTCACACGCTTTAGACAAGAAAGTCCATATGGCATCTGTGTAATGGCAAAAGAACTTGGACCTAAACTTCGTTATCTATATAAACAACGGAGAGACCACTTGAAACGCCACAGCCTGGGAGAAACTGTGGGGACGATAGCAGCAGCAGACAGTAAAGCAGCTGGGAGAACAGTAGGCTGGAATGGTGGTGTTATTATTGAACAAAGAATTCTAGCAGGTTACCAGTCTACAGCAAGGCAGTGCAAATAATATCATGTTGTGTAAATAGTAGCTGGACTTGTAAAACAAAGGGCAAATTTTGTATTCAGCAGCTCCTAAGTTTGTAGCATATTTATTGATCCTTTCAGTGAAAACTGTCAATGTAGTCCTGCAGGCATAAGGTAATATTTAGACAGCCTTGTGAATTGGCTTACAAACATATTTGAAAATAAGGATTTTAATTGTCTAGAAGACCAGAAATATAAAATTCTGTACTCTCTTTGTGGTATCAAAGTAAGATTTACCTGGTGTATTCGTTACTTGTGCTTGATTATGAAGTTAGCATTTCAATGTGTGTTTTTCTTTTCCTCACCAGATGGTTCAGTCCTTGAATACAGAAACTACATTTTTATTAACAGGTAGCTTTAAACTTGTTGTTGCACTTTCTTACTGTCATTCTAGTACCACGCATTAAGTAAATATTTGATGATTCATTTTCTTTTTTTATTTTTAATTACACTTTATTTACTTTGTATCCCCCCTCTAGTTCCCTCCTTCCTACTCTCCCAATCCCACCTCTCCCCCCTTCTTCACACATGCCCCTCCCCATGTCCACTAGTAGGGGAGGGTTTCTTTTTCTTCTTTCTGATCCTAGTCTGTTAGGTCTCATCAGGAGTGGCTGCATTGTCTTCCTCTGTGGCCTGGTAAGGCTGCTCCCCCATCAAGAGGAGGTGATCAAAGAGCAGGCCAATCAGTTCATGTCAGAAGCAGTCCCTGTTCTCATTACTATGGAACCCACTTGGACACTGAACTGTCATGGGATACATCTGTGCACGGGTTCTAGGTTATCTCCCTCATGGTACTTGGTTGGAGTATGAGTCTCAGGAAAGACCCCTGTTTTCAAAGTTTTTGGTTCTGTTGCTCTCCTTGTATGGTTCCCGTCCTCTCCAGATCTTACTATTTCCCTCTTCTTTCATCATTTTCTTAAGCTGATGTCTAAAGATGAGACTTAATTGGCATAGTAATATGATTCACAATTTATAGTAAGACCAGGGTAGAAGTTAGCATTTTCATTCACTGTGTGATTCTGGATAATTTGACTAAACATTTTAATTGTTATGCTTTCAGCAATGCCTACCTTGGAGAATTTCTTGTTAAAGTTAAAGATTATATTTGCCAAGCACTTAGCACTATTCCTGGAACATGATAAAGAGTTGAAAACTGGTAGGCACTATTATCAGTTTTGTAATTTTTACAATGCAATTTAACAATTGGTAAAGAAAGCCATATATAATCATTAAACAACCAAGACCATATTTTTTTACATTTGTATATTTTGAATATGAAAGAACAAAAATCTCACGTATATATGTTATGTATATATGATGTTGTTATGTTTTTAAATGCCTTTGTAATTTGTGTCTAAAGTTATCAGAGGGTTTTCCAAGGCAGGCGGTGGGCTGAGCGCATTGTGTCTAATGTTGCTGATATGGGTCATTGCACTCACAAAATTGTCTGTAATGTTCCTGATATGGGTTGTCTCTCAATTTCTATGTAAACACTTCTGGAAGCAGGCCTCTTACCACTCCATCTTCAGCTTGAGGGCGTCCTTTAAACTTAAATCGTTTGATCACTAGGTTTGAAAACAAAGAGTTTGTTGTTTATGCATATTGACCTTAATTCTTCCTTCTAATATTGTATACAAATGCCATAGCTGCATACAAGCTCTTTAAACAATGCAGGAGGAGTAATATTAATGCCAAGTAATATTAATAAATGACACATTAGTTAATATTACCAATAGCAGTAGTAATCAATATAGAAAGGACTTAAAGAGTGGGTGATTCTTGACTTGGTGCCAACTCCTTTTGCCATTCATATCAACATTGCCCACTCCAAGATTTTCATGATGCTTCTCTGTGTCCCACTGCTCCCTACCTGTGTCTCCTAGTCTGATATGCTCCTAGATGGTGGGCGGAAAGCTACCAAGTGGTAAGCACCCTGTAAATTATTTTACAAATGAATGAGTGAATGAGACAGAGCAGTGACTTCTCAGTGATTTGAGGGACCATTATGTAGTTAAATGAAATGATCTACAGCAAAGAATACTAAAGATAATAATACATAAGGTAAATGTAAGTCATTGGAAGGGGATGATATGTGTATCTGTGGGGCCAGCAAAGCTCTAATACCAGGGAGCTGGTCCAAAGCAAGAGCGAGTTTGAGAAGTGTCCAAAGCCCAAAAATCTCATCCTAATACCCGCAGGAGTAGAACTGTGTCCTCTCTGCTCTAGGCCTGCATGTTCTCCGAGATGTTAGCCTCACAACCCCACTTCTGCTGCCCTTGGGGTGGTCACATCACATGGTGACCAGGTTTCCGGTAAACTTTCTCTCTTCTAATAAGGACACGTCCAGGGAGCACCTGGAATTCCTCTTCATGAAAATAAAACATTCGGGGGTGGGGGGGCGCAAGATGGCAGCACCGGGAGAACACTGTGTCTGAGAAGCAGGACAACACTTTCCATGCAGCAACCAGGAGACTGAACTCTGGGCCCTAAAACTACAGCGATCCTGTTTCCCAGGTGAGGGGAGGCTCCCATGGTGTGAGAATCGGTCGGGTCCACTCTCGGCTGCCCAGCCAGAACCCGGAAGAGAACCCGGGTAACATGGGCTTTGGGTCTCCAGGCTGGAGCCGCAAGCCTGCGTGTCCCCATCACTTTCCCAGGCTGATTGGTGGCACAAGGGTGCCAGAGACTGGGAGTCCCAGTCTCAAAAAAACCCCATGGGGAAGGAAAGTTGCAAGACTGATCACGGGTGACCTAGTCTTTCCCTGGAAGCTCTCACTGACTGCCGGTACCCGCCACCATCACAACTGAGCTCCCGCCTCGCATGGAGAGCAGCTGCACGCCCAGCTCAAAATCCCTACTCCCTCTTTAGAGGAGGCAGGAGGCATCCAGCAGAATCTGCCACAGACCACATTGTCTGTACCCCAACCCGAGATCGGGGCTGAGAAAACCCAATCCTTTCGGGCAGTCCCCCAAACACCACCATAACCCTCCCGCGGCAGAGCTGAAAGATAAAGAGGCGCACAGCAGCTTCACAGTGCCAGAACTCCAGTGCTGCTGGCTGCTCCTAGCAAACAAACTTCAGCTCGGGATCTGGGACTGTGGTCATTCTACACGTCCTGAGATTCTCCTGCGTCCAGCTCAATAAAGTCTAGCAGCAAGTTCTATCACTGGTGCCCCCCCCCCCCAACCCCTGGCAGAGAAACCCCGGCTCAGGATTGGGACTGAGAAGTTTCAATCCCTGAGAGCACCACCATAAGCTTGCCCTAGCAGAGGGGAAGGTCAGAGGGGAAGGACAGAGAGGCAGCCTGCCACAGGACACAGCACCCCCTCTCCAGCTCACCCAGCAACCCCTGGCATAGAAACCCAAGCTCTGGATCTGAGGACACTCAACCCTACCTGGTACTCTCTTGGGATCAGCAAACATAGGTTTACCGCCAGGCTCCTTCTAGCAGAGAGATCTAGGCCCGGGATCCAGGATTGAGAACACTCAACCTAACTCTTTCCCGTGCTACCATGGGACCAGTCAACATAACCCCTGCTGGCAAAGGGAAAGGACAGAGAGGCAGCACACAGGAAAGGTGGAAACCGAGTCCTGTGGCCACAGTGTCACAGAGCTGACTGTTAGCCTACCCACGCATTTTTTGCAGCAGGACCAAATCAGAGAGTAGAGAGCAAGGGGAACCCCTGTGCATTCCAACTGGTCCTGCAAGAGAGTGAGTGAGCCTTCTAGGGAGAGATTGCCCCAGACCCAGGGCCTCTCCACAGAAGCAACCAGACAAGATCCCTGCCACCCACACCCCTAGTATGGGCATCATAAAGATTCTTGGGATAGCGACCCGAACATTGAAGCCTCTGCCTTGTGGGTCCACCACTGTAATCCAGGCAAACAATCCCTGGATCTCAGACAGAACTGCATAATAGTGGCCTGCAGGCCACTGCAATAGTCAAAGAATCCACGCATGCACACTGCTCCCGCTAAAAGTGCATGCGAATAGCGCCAGCATCACATTCCTTACTTAGACAAAACTGAAACCACAACGCATACTTGCAAACCAGTGAACCTCTCTCATCTTCCTGAAAAAACAGTCCAGAAAACAGAAAGAGATGATCATAGCCCGAACTACAAACTCGAGGAACAAACAGTGAGGGTTATAAATAACCAGATGGCTAGAGGCAGATGTAAGAACACTCCAACAAAAATCAGGACATAATGACCTCACCAGCAACCCCATAAAACAATGGACACTTCAATTCACTAGATATACAAGAAAACGACCTCAAAACTATGTTTCTCCAGCTATTAGAGGCCCATAAAGATGAAATGAACAAGGCCCTCAGAGAAATAGCCAAAGAAATTGAGACGAACCAAGAGGAAACAAATAGAGCTCTCAGAGAAATGACCACGAAAATTGAGGCAAACAGAGAAGAAATGCACAAAGCTCTCAAAGAAATGTCCACACAAATGAAGGCAAATAAAGAAGAAATAAACAAAGCTCTCATAGAAATACAGGCAATTTTAGCCAAAGAAGTAGAGGCACAATTAGTGATACATAGAGAGGAAATGAACAAAAAAATAGAAGCTGCCATTGAAAAGCAGGACTCCACATTCAAACAGATGAAGGAAATGGTGCAAGACATGAAAACAGAATTAGAATCAATAAAGAAAACACAAGTAGAGAAAAACCAGGAGCTGGAGAACATAGAGAAAAGATCAGGAACTACAAAAGTAAGCATCACCAACAGAATACAAGAGATGGAAGAAAGAATCTCAGGAGCCGAAGATACACTTGCAGAAATTGACACGACACTCAAAGAAAAAATAAAATCAGAAAAGTTCCAAACACAAAACATCCAAGAAATCAAGGACACCATGAAAAGACAAAATCTAAGAATAATAGGAGTAGAAGAAAAAGAAGACATCAGGCTCAAAGGTCCGGAAAATATTTTCAAGAAAATTATAGAAGAAAACTTTCTCAACTTAAAGGAGATGGCCATAAACATACAAGAGGCCTACAGAACACCAAGTAGACTAGACCAGAAAAGAAATTCTTCACGTCATATCATAGTCAAAACACTGAATCTACAGAACAAAGAAAAAATTCTAAAAGCAGCAAGGAAAAAAGGCCACGTAAAATATGAATGTAGACCTATCAGAATCACACCAGATTTCTCAACAGAAACAATGAAAGCCAGAAGAGCCTGGACAGAAATCATACAGTCCTTAAGGGACCACAGATTCCAACCCAGACTACTACACCCAGCAAAACTTTCAATCAACATAGACTGAGAATTCAAAATATTCCATGACAAAACCAAATTTAAACAATATCTACATGGTAACCCAGCTCTACAGAAGTTACTAGAAGGAAAACTCCAAACCAAAGAAAACAACTACATCTAAGGAAACAAAGGAAATAGATAACTACACAACAAAAAAACCAAAAGAATACAAACAATGAAACTCAGTGACACCACAAACCCCACATCAAAAGTAAGTAACAATTGTTGGTCACTAGTATCTATCAACATCAATGGACACAACTCCCTAATAAAAAGACACAGACTAACAGAATGGTTGTGGAAACAGGATCCAACATTCTGTTGCATCCAGAAAACACACCTATGCAACAAAGATAAACACTACCTCAGAGTAAAGGGCTGAAAAAATGTTTTTCAAGCAAATGGTTCCAGAAAACAAGCAGGGGTAGCCATCCTAATATCTAATAAAACAGACTTTCAACCCAAGTTAATCAAAAAAGATGAGGGCCACTATATTCTCATCAAAGGAAAAATCCACCAAGAGGACACCACAATTTTGAATATCTATGCCCCAAATACAAGAGCACCTACATTCGTAATGAAACAATATTAAAGCTTAAATCACACATTGATCCTAATACCTTAATAGTGGGAGACTTCAACACTCCACTCTCACCAAGGGACTGATCAACTAGACAGAAAACAAATAGTGAAATAAAAACACTTATGGAGTCCCTAAATCAAATGTACCTAATAGACGTCTACAGATCTTTTCATCCAAACTCAAAAGAGTATACCTTCTTTTCAGCACCACATGGAACCTTCTCCAAAATAGACCATATAGTGGTCATAAAGCAAGACTCAACAGTTACAAAAAGATTGAAATAATCCCTTGTATTCTATCTGACCACCATGGACTAAAGCTGGACCTCAACAACAACAGAAATAACAAAAAGCTGACACGCACATGGAAATTGAACAACTTGCTACTCAATGACAGATGGGTTAAGGAAAAAATAAAGAAAGAAATTAAAGACTTCCTAGAATTCAATGAAAATGAAGGCACAACATACCCAAATATATGGGACACATTGAAAGCAGTGCTCAGAGGAAAATTTATAGCACTAAGTGCCTGCAAGAAGAAATTCATAACATCACATACAAACAACTTAATGGCCCAACTGAAAACCCTAGAAAAAAAAAGAAGCAGATACACCCAAGAGGAGCAGAAGGCTGGAAATAATCAAACCCAGGGCTGAAATCAATCAATTAGAAACAAATAAAACTATTCAAAGAATCAATGAAACAAAAAGCTGGTTCTTTGAGAAAATCAACAAGATAGACAAACCCTTAGCCAAACTAACTAAAAAGCAGAGAGAATCTATCCAAATCAACAAAATCAGAGATGAAAATGGTGACATAACTACAGACACTGAGGAAATTCAATCATTAGGTCATACTACAAAAGCCTATATGCCACAAAATTTGAAAATCTAAATGAAATGGACAATTTTCTTGATAGATTCCATCTTCCAACATTAAGTCAAGATCAGGTAGAAAGACTGAACAGCCCTATATCCCCCAAGGAAATTGAAGCAGTGATTCAAAATCTCCCTCCAAAAAAAGCCCTGGGCCAGATGGTTTAAGCTTGGAAGTCTACCAGACCTTCAAAGAAGTGCTAACACCAATTCTCCTCAAACTATTCCACAAAATAGAAACAGAAGGTACATTACCAAACTCATTCTATGAAACAACAGTCACCCTGATACCTAAACCACACAAAGACCTAACAAAAAAAGAGAACTTCAGACCTATCTCTCTTATGAACATTGACACAAAAATACTCAATAAAATACTTGCAAACCGAATCCAAGAACACATCAAAGATATCATCCACCACAACCAAGTAGGCTTCATCCCAGGCATGCAAGGGTGGTTCAACATATGGAAATCCATCAATGTAATCCACCACATAAACAAACTGAAGGAGAAAAACCACATGATCATCTCCTTAGATGCTGAAAAAGCATTTGACAAACTCCGACACCCATTCATGTTTAAAGTCTTGGAGAGATCAGGGATACAAGGCACATATCTAAACATAGGAAAGGCAATATACAGCAAGCCTATAGCCAACATCAAACTCAAAGAGAGAAAATTAAATCAATTCCACTGAAATCAGGGACAAGACAAGGCTGCCCACTCTCTCCATACCTCTTCAACATAGTACTTGAAGTCCTAGCCAGAGCAATAAGAAAACTAAAGGAGATCAAGGCGATACAAATCAGAAAGGAAGAGGTCAAAGTGTCACTATTCACAGATGATATGATAGTATATATGATCAACCCCAAAAATTCAACCAGAGAACTCCTTCAGCTGATAAACACCTTCAGCAAAGTGGCAGGATACAAAATCAACTCAAAAAAATCAGAAGCCCTCCTGTATACCAAAGACAAAAGGGCCGAGACAGATATTAGGGAAACAACACCCTTCACAATAGCCACTAATAACATAAAGTACCTTGGGGTGACACTAACCACCTGTTTGAGAAAAACTTCAAGTCTTTGATGAAAGAAATTGAAGAAGATATCAGAAGTTGGAAAGATCTCCCGTGCTCATGGATTGGTAGGATTAACATTGTGAAAATGGCCATCCTGCCAAAAGCAATCTGCAGATTCAACGCAATTCCCATCAAAATACCAACTCAATTCTTTAGAACCTTGAATAAAAGGTTCTCAGCTTCATATGGAGAAACAAAAAACCCAGAATCTCCAAAACAATCCTGTACAACAACAAATCATCTGGAGGTATCTCCATCCCCGATCTCAAGCTGTACTACAGGGTAACTGTAATAAAAACTGCAAGGTATTGGCATAAAAACAGAAAGGAGGATCAATGGAACCAAATAGAAGACTCAGAAATAAACCCACACACCTATGAACACTCAATTTTTGACAAAGAAGCCAAAACCATTCAATGGAAAAGAGAGCATCTTCAACAAATGGTGCTGGTCCAATTAGATGTCTACATGCAGAAAAATGAAAAAAGATCCATATTTATCACCCTGCACAAAACTCCCCTATCAATGGACTTGGAAAGGGGCACAGTGGAGATGAAGGAGGGAGGGTGGGATTGGGAAGGAATGAGGGAGCAGGATACGGCTGGGATACAGAGTTAATAAAATGTAACTGATAAGAAAAAAATAAAATTAAAAAAAAGAAAACATTCCCAGAATCTCATCCTAGCCAATGATCTACACTTGCCCCTCTCCCCCCCCCCAAAAAAAAACCCTATCCTCTCTCCAAGGTATACATAGCCTTTGTTCTCCCACAATAAAGAAGAGCTGTTTAATGAAAACTGTCTCTGGAGAAGGCTGTTTTTCTTTCACTCATACAGACTCAGACCCTGCCTAACCCACCCACCCTGGCTAGCTTCATTCCCTCCAGTCCAACCCTGAGTGCAACTGTGCCTGTACAGCCTCGGGGACAAAGCAGACCCAGACAGCAGTAAACTGCTTAAAAGAGAAGCTGTACTCTTCACTTAGTCATCGCTTGTTTTTGGTTACTGAATTTATTCTGGAATTCAAGCCATTTTGAGTTTGCTTTTTTTTTTCCCCCACTAATATCTCTGGTTTTATGAACAGAAGCTTATAACTGCCTAAGTTTCCCATCTGGTGCTTAGTGTTACTCTTCCTCCAAACTGCCTGTACGTTAGCTGGAAAGAACACAGCATAAAAGGCTCGAGAATCACCTCCTATTAGAATTAGCTATACTTGGCATGGAGTCTGGGCAGAGAAATAAAAATCCAGTCTGTAGCAAAAAAAGAAACCTGCTTTAACAGCTGAGTGATGTTCCATTGTGTAAATAGACATTGGGGATGGATTGAGGAAGAAAACTGGGGGAGGGGTAGGAGAGCAGGAGGGATCAATTGGGGAGAGGACTGGGGGAGAGAGTGGAAATTCCCAGGAATCTATAAGGGTGACCTACGGTGCGTAGCTGTGAGGATACGGAACCTGATGTGGCCACCTTCCTTAACGAGACAACCCTTTCAATGGAGAAATGGGGACGCCAAAGCAGCTACAAAACCTTTGACTCACAATTTTTCCTGCCTATAAGATATGAAAGGATAAAGAGGGAGCATAAATTGAGGAAATGGCAAACCAATGACTGACCCAACTTGAGACCCACCCCAAGAGAGAGAGCCCACCCCTGACACTATTAATCACATTTTGCTGTACTTGCAGACAGGAGGCTAGCATAACTGTCATCTGCTGGATTCACCCAGCAGCTGATGGAAACAGTTGCAGAGACCCACAGACAAACATTAGGCAGAGCTCAGGGAACCTTGTTGAGGAAGGGGAGAAAAAAATTGAAGGAGAAAAAGAGGTCAAGGATACCTCAATAAAAGATAGAGAGCCAACTAACATGGGCCCAGAAGGGCTCACAGAGACCGAACCATCAACCAGAGAATATGCATGAAACTGATGTAGGACCCTACACATATATAACAGATGTGCAACTTGGTCTTCATCTGGGGCCCCTAATAGCAGGAGCAGAGGCTGTCTCTGACTCTCTTGCCTGCTTCTGGATCCCTTTCCCCTAACTGGGCTACCCGGTCTAGCCTCAGTAAAAGAAGATGTGCCCAGTACAACCACAACTTGATATGTCAAGGCAGGTTGATACCTATGAAAGGCCTCCCCTCCTCTGAGGAAAAAGGGAGAGGGGTGGAGGAGAGGAGGTGAGAGAGAGATACTGGGAGCATAGGGGGGAGGAGATGTAAAATAAATAAATTAATCATTAATGAAGAAAGTAAGAACGCTGTAACTCTCCACCATACGTTCAATCATGCCTTACTAATGAAAGCTTTTGAAAGATAGATCTGAGAGTCTCATTCTGGTTTGTAATACAAATCTGGTAATAGTGAAATAAACACAGTAGAATGCTCTACCACTGAGCGATATGTCAGCCTTTGAAACTTTCCTATGTGACACTCTCTGGTCATATCAGTATTGGAACTTACTAATTCATATGTATGATTTGTCTGGGTATAAATAGATTGCTCTAGACTAGAATGAGATGACAGGGTTTAAAAATAGTAATTTAAATTATGATGGCAGGTCTCAAAAGTCATATTTACTCATATCTGTCACTGAAATTGTGTTCTTCATGGCAAATTTCCATATACCACAAAGCTGGGACAAAGTACTCTGGCTTGTGGGTCAAACATCTCTAGAGGCTGGACAAAAGAAAGGGAGAGCATTGAGCTTTTCCTCTTCTTATAGGGACATTTATTCACATTGTAAGAATTGTTTCCTTGTTAATACCATGATAATGGGAATTAGGATAGCAACCTGTGGGTTTCAGAGGAGTACAAACACTCAGTCTGTGTCATGATCATAGGAAAGAAGCGTTTTAGAGATAAATGCATGTGTACAAAATTGTACAAAATTACTAGTGGGGAAAGTTTTAGTGTCATGAGAAAAAGGATCTTCAATAAGGAAACAATACTCAGTCAAAACAAAACAGAAATATTTTACATCTTCCCTTTCTTCTCAAATGTACACAATTTCTGATGCTCAGGAAACCAAATCCTTTTAGAGGCTACACTGCATTGCTTAGATTAGAGTTAGACTTTGGATTTCTTGAGTTACAGAGGGTATTTTCTTCCTTTTAGATTTTCTGAGACTTTCATACATTAGTACTTTATTTTTATTTTCATACTCCCCCTTTCTCCTTTCCAACTCCTTTTGTGTTTTTTCCATTTCCTTTCATAGGCATGAATTCCTCTTTTTCTATTATCATTATACATACAATGGTATGTTTTTTAAATTTTTATTTATTTTTATTAAGTAAAGTTTATTCACTTTGTATCCAACCTGTAGCTCCCTTCTTCTTCCCCTCCCAACCCCACCCACCCTTCCTCTCTCCTCTCACCTCCCTCCCCAATCCACTGATCAGGGAGGTCCTCCTCCCCTTCCCTCTGACCCTAGCCTATCAGTTCTCATCAGGAGTGGCTGCATTGTCTTCCTCTGTGGCCTGGTAAGGCTGCTCCCCCTCAGGGGAGGTGACAAAGAGCCAGCCACTGAGTTGTCTGATAACCCTGCACCTGTTATGCTGTTCATGCACAGATGACAATGTACTTAGCTAGGTTGCTCCTCTGTCTTCCAGTGACGAATTCAAGTGGCAATTTGCAAAAACAGGCAATCAAAACAGGGAATTTGCTAATAAGGGTGAAAGAGAAAAGAAGGGAAGGAGGGAGAGGGAAGAAGGAAGAAAAGAGGGAAGAAGAAAGTAAGGAAGAGTAACAGTTTTGGCAGTGAAATTCTAATGGAACACACTATTGTAAAAGAGTTATAAAAAGGAACAGCTGGTGATGAAACTGCTGCTGCTGCTGCTGCTGCTCTTTAGGTTAAGTTTACATGGGTAATCTTGGTGAAGCTGAACTTGCAGAGGTAAATGTAAAATTTTGTTCTGAAAAGGACAAAGGGGTCACATCAGACATTTGAAATGTTACTGCAAATCTTTCTCTTTCCGACTGCTGCTAAAGCTATTTTCAGACACTAGCTGTACAAACAAAACAAGTGAGCTGATATCAACATAGAGTGGGTGACAGCAAGACAGCAAAGCACAGATCATAAAGCACACTATTTTTTTTTAAGATTTATTTATTTATTACATATATAGTGTTCCACCTGCATGCCAGCAGAGGGCACCAGATCTCACTATAGATGGTTGTGAGCCACCATGTGGTTGCTGGGATTTGAACTCAGGTTAAGAGCCCCATGTGTTTGCTGGGAATTGAACTAAGGACCTCTGGAAGAGCAGCCAGTGTTCTTAACCTCTGAGCCATCTCTCAAACCCCCATAGAGCACACTACTAGCGCAAAATGCAGTCATTGTTCAAGGTACTTATGGTTATTTTTACAGGACAATAAAATTTTGAGATTATAATATAATTTGCATCATTTCCCTTTCCCTTTTCTCCCTCCAAATGTTCCCATATACTTCCCCTTGCCTTGCTCCAAATTCATGGCCTCTTTTTTCATTAATTTTATATACGTACTTAAATGTATATGTAAATGCATATATATTCCTAACTACATAAATACAACATGTTAGTTTGTATACTGTTATTTGTATGCATGTTAATATTCTTAATCCTCAGTTTTCTAAAGTTTTAGATTATAGTGTAGAAAATACATATTAATTTCATTTCTGTAAATATCTACATCCAACAGTTCATCGGAGTTTTTTAAATTTTGACAAAATATCCTGACACACTTGCATTTTTTCCAACCAATTATGTAAATTACACGGTAAGGGCTCACCTCCTAGTCACATCTATGTCTACACCATTGTGCAAAACAAACACTGCTTACACTAAGCAACTGGTTTGTGTCCACATCTCGTAACATAGCACAGTGCTAGATTCCTTGAATGGAAAGCAAGGAGATCGTGATTAATTCTACTTCTAATCTGTGTCCTACACAGTAATGAGAAATAAGTTCGATCTCATTTTTATTGGACACTTGCACAAACTGCAAAAACAACATACCGAGGGTTATCGATTACCCACCACGTGTCCACTACGGTCCACAGAAAAAAATGTGGTGGAAACTAAAGCATCTGCTTCGGTGGTGGGTTCCTAAAATACTCGTAAACCCAAATGAACATAAATGGAGCAACCAGAGAACAACAAAGTACTAAATTACATCAACTCCTGACAAACAGATTAATATAATAATGTGTTTGCTGGAGAGTCTGGCTTAGGGCATACTGAAGACTTGGGTTAAATTTTTAATTCCTAGTTCTGTGATTCTGTCTAAGAACCAATGTGAATGCATTTGATAATTTCAGTATCCATATAGAGGGTATTTTAACATCCTGTATTTTGTACTGATTTCTTGTGGTGGTATTTTTTTTTATTTTAAGATTTAAAATATTTTAAGTGTGTGTATGTATGTGTCTGTGTGTGGGTGTATGCCTGTGTGTGTAGAACCTATGTTTACATGAATACGTAAGCACAGTGCAAAATATGATGAGGAAGCTAAATCCCATTTTGTGAAATCTCTATTGCCATGTTTTGATTCCTGTCTGCAGCTGCCAGATACATTAACGCTTAATATATCTTCTACAGGAGAGACTATGCCTGAATGATCAGAGACTATATTTAAAAGGATGAAAGGGCTGGCAAAATAATTCAGCCAGTAAAGTGCTTGCCTTGCAAGTGTAAGGGTCTGAGTCCCATACACAGAAATATCACATACACACGCACACACGTGCACACATGGATCCACACACAATCACATCATGGTTATATGTTTGTAATCCCAGCCCTGGCAGCCTAGAAACAGAGGGACTCGGGGAGACTAGGCTAATTATTCATTGAGACTGTGTCTCAATAAATAAGTTGTTCACCCCCTGAAGAACGATACCTGACCTGTTTCTCTGACCTCCACACACATTTGAGGGTGCATGTATACACACACTTACATCTGCAACCATACACAGATACACACACACTTCTCTCCCTCTCCCCCCTCCCTCTTTCACACATATACACATAGGCTTTCACATACTCAAAAATTTAAGATGATAATAACCCTGTGCCTTACACTAAAACACACCTATGATCTAAATTACAGAGAAACCAGGGCTTTATATTCATTAAATCAACAGGAAGGATATTTTCACTGTATTTTATCCTTTTAAAATGTGATTATGTATTTTAAAATTCTTGCTTTAGAGTACCTTTTATTTAGGACTGGAAGAAACTTTGATATCTCTATAGTTCAAGGCTTATTCAAATTCCCTTAATATAGAATTATACAGTTGAATATTTGCTGAAAGTAAGGCATGTGATGATCTGTAGATGGGAAAAATCAGAAAATTTTATCTTTTATTATGTTTTTCAGATCCTGGTTACTTTTTGTAGCTAAGGAAAAGCAAAAGATTTTGTCCATTCTGGGTTTTAGCAATACCTTAAAATATTAAGAAAACATATTATAGAATCTAGATGTCTGTAAAGACAAAGACAGGGAGGAAATATTTAAATTATGAAGAAATCGTTTCTATAACCTCTCATATTCTAATTCAATTAATGCTCATAGGCACTGAGGACTTTAAGTGTTCTGGAGAAACAAGAATAAAGCTTATGTTCACCCTTTGAGTTAATAACCTGCTGGAGCAAATGCAGGTGTAGTAATGGGAACAGGGACTGTCTCCGACATGAACTCAGTGGCTGACTCGTTGATCACCTCCCCTGAGTGAGGAGCAGCCTTTCCAGGCCACAGAGGAGGACAATGCAGCCAGTCCTGATGAGACCTGATATGTTAAGGTCAGAAGGAAGGGGAGGAGGACCTCCCCTGTCAGTGGACTTGGAGAGGGGAATGGGAGGAGATGAAGGAGAGAGGGTAGGATTGGGAGGGCATGAGGGAAGGGGCTACAGCTGGGATACAAAGTGAATAAACTGTAATTAATATAAAAATAAAAAATTAATTAAAAAATAACCTGCTGGAGAAGAGAAAGGAAGAATAGGAGAGAAGGACAGAGGGTAGAGGAATTTTAAGTCACAACATGACTGCTCTGGAAAAGGATTACATCCAAAGACCTAGGTCTGTGTGATTGCACTGGATTTGGATTCCATGGAAATGCCTTTAATCCCAGGAGACAGAGGCAAGCAAATTTCTGAGATCAAGGGAAGCCTGGAATAGAGCAAGTTTCAGGTAAAGAAAAACTCAGATCCAGGCATGGTAGTACACGCCTTTAATCCCAGAACTCCAGAGACAAATGAATGCAGATTTCTGAGTTCTAGTCTGTGCAGTTCAGGCAGGTAGATAGAGAGTGAGTTGAAAGGCTGTACAGTGGAGTTGATTTCCTGACAGTTCAGTTCATGGAATTCAGAGGGAGATTTTACCTGGAGAGTTTTACAGAGAGAGGCTAAAGAGAGAATAAACTAAACACAAGGTGAAGACAGAAATGAGCCAGAAAATGAGAAGGAGCCAGAAGATTAGAAAAGATTGCTAGAGTTAGTTTGAGGCCAAGCAGAGCAATTCACTGAGAAACTGAGAAAAGCCAGCTTGAATCAGTCAGCTTGTAGAGGAGTTTGAGCCAAAATAGCTGAGTTGTACCAGCTAGCCAGAGTTCGGAAACAACTAGAAAGGGTGAGTTTATTCAGTAGTAAGTCTCAGAGGCTGAAAATATTCTAGGCCTAAATTATATTGTACATAGCCTAGAAGTTTCCAACACTAAGCTTAGGTTAGCAGACAGAGGCAGTATGCCTCAGAGACAACAATTACATCAGGCAAATAAAAGTTACCTTTACAACAGGGGAAGGGAAGAAACAAAGAAAAGAGAGGAAGAAAGTAAGAGTGAGAGCAAGCAAGAAGAACATATGGAAATGAAGGAATGAAGACTGTGTATCAGTAAGTGACAGAAGGCTTCAGCCAGAACAGTGAAATGTGTGTCAGATGTATCAAAAATCATTTTTTTTGTTAAAATTGGAAATGGGAAACATTTGAGAATAAATTTGTTTTAACTAAGGTGAAAGGTGCAAAGAAAACAAGAAAAGGGTCATTGACAAGGTCTCAATTCAGGAAGGAACAGAACTTAAGATCATAGGGACTGAAGGTTTCCTTGTCTAATGGAAGATATAAAGCTTAGCACTAATCAAAGACAGAGTTCATTGCTTTACTCTGCCACTCATTGTTTGCTATTACAGGTATGTGAAAAAGGCTACTGGTTTTCTCAGTTGATTTTTTATCAGGCCACTTTGCTGAAACTGTTGATTATTCATAGAAAGTTCCCCCTTTAACCCTCTTTTTGTTTTGCTTCCCTTGGAGGCCCCTCCCTACACTATTTCCTTAGTATATTCTTGATGTCTGTGGGTATTCCAAATGGAATTCATATCTGAAGGCTCAAAGCCAACATTTAGAAATGAGAGAAAACATGTGTTTGTCTTTCGGTTTCTGGGTTATCTCACTCAGGGTGGATATTTTCAGCTGCACCCACTTACCTAAAAAATTCATAATTGAGGGGCGGAGCCAAGATGGCGACTAGCATACACAGTTTCCGAGCTGTGGAAGAGATAAAGTTCTGAGTTGATGAGTGGAAGAACTTCTGAAGCCAGGGAAACAACGGAGAGACTTTCTAAACAACAGGGAACATCGCAGGAGGTGAAAACCTTGGTCTCTGGTCACCCAGGTACTTGTTTGGGGAAGGTGAGAAACGATCCTTTGATCTCTCGGCACTCCCCTCCCCCCGACCTCCCTCCTCCTCGGCACAGCGAACTCCCCTTTCTCAGCGCAGACCTAACTGCCTGGGGCCTGCAGCCACTGAGGCGGAGCCCCAAGCCCTTTATCAGCAAAGGCCAGCAGTACTGTGTCTCGGAGCCCCAGATTCGCGCACGCGGTGGCTGCACCATCCTCCCAGGGCCCGAGTCTGCTAGACGCCATACTAGCTCCACAGGAGCGCCATCACTGACGGTACGGCCCGCCCAATCCCACAGTGACAGAGAATACGCTATATACTCACCAAAACCAGACAGAAACGCCATACAAGCTAGACACACCAGGCGCTGGGCCTTCGAAGCTTGGAGAGCACAGTAAAGAAACTCCAGGACTTCCCAGAAAGCATCTGGACTAGCAACCCAGTCTCCAGTTACAGAGGGACTTTCTAACCTGGCGGCGGAGCAGCACTGAGCTGGCAGGGCACATCAGCCCTCCAGTTTAAGACTAACCAGGGCCAAACCAGAGAACAGAAAGGCTGGTTACCCCGATTCCTACTAACGTGACCACCCTGAAATCTCCAGCTGCAGCAAGACCTCATAACCTGGCAGTGACAGCAGCACGGAACTGGCAGAGCACATCAAAGAAGCAGGGCCAAACCAGAGAGCAGAGAGCCCAGATACGCCGATCTCTGCCAAGTGTCCTGCCTGTAAGTGAGTGCACCCTTGAGAATCTGCAGCTCCACTGATCCTGGGTCCTTCTAAAGCAGAAGCCAGGCATCGAAACCCCTCCCACCCATATACCCACTTTGGGAAACAGAGGGGCACTTGGAACATTGAAGTTCCTGCTCTGTGGGTCTAATTGAGGAGTTAAGGCAGTTAATGCCAGAAATTGCGCTGTGATCATCACTAGCGCCTGCGACATATACATTGCAGAGCCCCTCCCACACACTCAAGGGTTCAACATTAGCCATCACTCTGTCCCTCGAGACACATGCCCACACCCACTTACACACACACACATATACACACGCACGCACGCACGCTTGCATTTGCCTCTGTTTGTGCCTGCGTACTTTCCTCCCACAGGTACAGCTAGTCCTCAGCATACGCTAAGGACACGGGACCTCTCTCAACTTCCTGAAGAATTCTCCAGACTCGAGAGAGAGACAGTACCAGTCTGATCGGCAGAATCCAAAAACAAACAGGGAAGGTCTCAGATAAGCCAATGGCCAGGGGTAGGCGAAAGAACACTTCCAACATAAATCAGGACATCATGACTTCACCAGCAAACCCCAAAATTGATGGATACCCCAATTCATCAGAAGCACAGGAAAATGACCTTAAAGCCATGCTTGCTCAATTATTTGAAGCTCATAAGGAGGAAATGAACAAATCTTTCAAAGAGCTGGCCAGTCAATTGGAGGTAAAGAAAGAAGAAATAGACAAAACCCTTAAAGAAACACAGGCAAACATAGCCAAACAAATAGAGGCACAAGTAGAGAAAAAATTAGTGGCATACAAAAAGGAAATGAACAAAGAAATAGAGTCCATCGTAGAGAGACAGGAATCCAAATTCAAACACATGAAAGAAATGGTGCAAGGCATGAAAACAGAATTAGAATCAATAAAGCAAACACAAAATGAGAAAACTCTTGAGCTGGAGAACTTGGAGGAAAGATCAGGAACCACAAAAGTAAGCATCACCAACAGAATACAAGAGATGGAAGAGAGAATCTCTGGAGCTGAAGACACACTTGCAGAAATTGATACTTCTCTCAAAGAAAAAGTAAAATCAGAAAAATTTCAATCACAAAATATCCAAGAAATCAAGGATGCCATGAAAAGACAAAATCTAAGAATAATAGGAATTGATGAAAAAGAAGACTCCAGGCTCCAAGGTCCAGAAAATATTTTCAAGAAAATCATAGAAGAAAATTTTCCCAACTTAAAGAAAGAGATGTCCATAAATATACAAGAGGCCTACAGAACACCAAATAGACTAGACCAGAAAAGAAACACATCACGTCACATCATAGTCAAAACACTAAATCTACAGAACAAAAAGATATTAAAAGCAGCAAGGGAAAAAGGCCAAGTAACATATGAAAGTAGACCTATCAGAATCACACCAGACTTCTCATCAGAAACTATGAAAGCCAGAAGGGCCTGGGCAAGCATCATGGAGACTCTAAGAGATCACAAATGTCAACCCAGACTACTATACCCTGCAAAGCTTTCAATCAACATAGATGGAGAAAACAAAATATTCCATGACAAAACTAAATTTACGCAATATCTATACAGCAAACCAACCCTACAGAAGATACTAGAAGGAAAACTCCAATCCAACGAAAACGAATTCACCCAAGAAAACAGGGCATACAGATAATATCCCAACAAAAATGAAAAGAAAACAAGCAATGAAACAAGGTAAGATCATCGACTCCATTACAAAAGGAACTAACATGCATTGGTCAATATTATCTATCAATATTAATGGACTCAACTCAGCAATAAAAAGACACAGGCTAACAGAATGGTTACGGAAACAGGACCCAACATTCTGTTGCATCCAAGAAACACACCTATGGAACAAAGATAAACACTACCACAGAGTAAAGGACTGGAAAAATGTTTTTCAAGCAAATGGTTCCAGAAAACAAGCTGGAGTAGCCATCCTAATATCTAATAAATAGACTTTCATCTGAAGTTAATCAAAAAAGATAAGGAGGGCCACTATATTCTCATCAAAGGAAAAATCCAACAAGAGGACATCACAATTTTGAATATCTATGCCCCAAATACAAGAGCACCTACATTCGTAAATGAAACAATATTAAAGCTTAAATCATACATTGATCCTAATACCTTAATAGTAGGAGACTTCAACACCCCACTCTCATCAAGGGACAGATCAACCAGACAGACACCAAATAGGGAAATAAAAGCACTCACAGAATCCCTAAATCAAATGGACCTAATAGACGTCTACAGATCTTTTCACCCAAACTCAAAAGAGTATATCTTCTTTTCAGCACCACATGGAACCTTCTCCAAAATAGACCATATAGTTGGTCACAAAGCAAGCCTCAACAGATACAAAAGGATGAAATAATCCCTTGTATACTATCTGACCACCATGGACTAAAGCTGGACATCAACAACAACAGAAACAACAAAAAGCCGACACGCACATGGAAACTGAACAACTTACTACTCAATGACAGCTGGGTCAAGGAAGAAATAAAGAAAGAAATTAAAGACTTTCTAGAATTCAATGAAAATGAAGGCACAACATACCCAAATTTATGGGACACATTGAAAGCAGTGCTCAGAGGAAAATTTATAGCACTAAGTGCCTACAAGAAGAAATCCGTAACATCACATACAAACAACTTAATGGCCCAACTGAAAAACCTAGAAAAAAAAGAAGCAGATACACCCAAGAGGAGCAGACGGCTGGAAATAATCAAAGTAAGGGCAGAAATCAATCAATTAGAAACAAATAAAATTATCCAAAGAATCAATGAAACAAAAGCTGGTTCTTTGAGAAAATCAACAAGATAGACAAACCCTTAGCCAAACTAACTAAAAAGCAGAGAGAAACCATACAAATCAGCAAAATCAGAAAGGAAAATGGGGACATAACTACAGACACTGAGGAAATCCAAACGATTATTAGGTCATACTACAAAAGCCTATATGGCACAAAATTTGAAAATCTAAATGAAATGGATAACTTTCTTGACAGATTCCATCTACCAAAATTAAGTCAAGATCAGGTAGAAAGACTGAATAGTCCTATATCCCAAGGAAATTGAAGCAGTCGTTAACAGTCTCCCCTGCAAAAAAAGCCCTGGACCAGATGGCTTCAGCGCAGAATTCTACAAGACCTTCAAAGAAGTACTAACACCAATTCTCCTCAAACTATTCCATAAAATAGAAACAGAAGGAACACTACCAAACTCATTCTATGAAGCCACAGTCACTTTGATACCTAAACCACACAAAGATCCAACAAAAAAAGAGAACTTCAGACCTATCTCTCTTATGAACATTGACACAAAAATACTCAATAAAATACTTGCAAACTGAATCCAAGAACACATCAAAGATATCATCCACCATGACCAAGTAGGCTTCATCCCAGGAATGCAAGGGTGGTTCAACATATGGAAATCCATCAATGTAATCCACCACATAAACAAAATGAAGGAGAAAAACCACATGATCATCTCCTTAGATGCTGAAAAAACATTTGACAAAGTCCAACACCCATTTATGTTTAAAGTCTTGGAGAGATCAGGGATACAAGGCACATACCTAAAGATAGTAAAGGCAATATACAGCAAGCCTATAGCCAACATTAAACTCAAAGAGAGAAAATTAAATCAATCCCACTGAAATCAGGGACAAGACAAGGCTGCCCACTCTCTCCATATCTCTTTAACATTGTACTTGAAGTCCTAGCCAGAGCAATAAGACAACTAAAGGAGATCAAGGGGATACAAATCAGAAAGGAAGAGGTCAAAGTGTCACTATTTGCAGATGATATGATAGTATACATGAGCGACCCCAAAGATTCGACCAGAGAACTTCTTCAGCTGATAAACACCTTCAGCAAAGTGGCAGGATACAAAATCAACTCAAAAAAATCAGAAGCCCTCTTGTATACCAAAGACAAAAAGGCTGAGAAAGAAATTAGGGAAACAACACCCTTCACAATAGCCACTAATAACATAAAGTACCATTGGTGTGACTCTAACCAAGCAAGTGAAAGACCTGTTTGAGAAAAACTTCAAGTCTTTGAAGAAAGAAATTGAAGAAGATCTCAGAAGATGGAAAGATCTCCCGTGCTCATGGATTGGTAGGATTAACATTATGAAAATGGCCATCCTGCCAAAAGCAATCTACAGATTCAATGCAATTCCCATCAAAATACCAACTCAATTCTTTACAGACCTTGAAAAAAAGATTCTCAGCTTCATATGGAGAAACAAAACACCCAGAATCTCCAAAACGATCCTGTACAACAACAGATCATCTGGAGGTATCTCCATTCCCGATCTCAAGCTGTACTACAGGGCAACAGTAATAAAAACTGCATGGTATTGGCATAGAAACAGAAAGGAGGATCAATGGAATCGCATAGAAGACCCAGAAATAAACCCACACACCTATGAATACTCAATATTTGACAAAGAAGCCAAATCCATTCAATGGAAAAAAGACAGCATCTTCAACAAATGGTGCTGGACCAACTGGATGTCTACATGCAGAAAAATGAAAATAGATCCATATTTATCACCCTGCACAAAACTAAAGTCCAAGTGGATCAAGGACCTCAACATAAAACCAGATACTCTAAATCAGTTGGAAAAAAAAAGTGGGAAACAGCCTAGAACTCATTGGCACAGGAGACAACTTCCTGAACAGAACACCAACAGCACAGGCTCTAAGAGCAACAATCAATAAATGGGACCTCATGAAACTGAAAAGCTTCTGTAAAGCAAAAGACACTGTCATCAAAACAAATAGACAGCCTACAGATTGGGAAAGAATCTTCACCAACCCTTTATCTGACAGAGGGCTAATATC
>NW_026590656.1:183887-192407 GCF_907164565.1 Psammomys obesus | reverse complement strand
TAGCAGCTTTATTTGTAATAGCCAGAACTTGGAAACAACCCAGATGTCCATCAACGGAGGAATGGATACAGAAATTGTGGTATTTTTACACAATGGAATACTACTCAGCAATCAAAAAGGAGGAAATCATGAAATTTGCAGGCAAGTGGTGGGATCTAGAAAAGATCATTCTGAGTGAAGTATCCCAGAAGGAGAAAGACAAACTTGGTATATACTCGCTTATATAGACCTACAAGATATGATAAACATAATGAAATCTACACACCTAAAGAAGATAATCAAGAAAGTGGACACAGGTGAAGGTGATTAATCCTCATTTATAAAGACAAATGGGATGTGCACTGAACTTATGACAGGAGTCTACCACAAAAGGCATCTGAAAGACTCTACCTAGTAGTGTTTCAAAGCAGACACTAAGACTCATAACCAAACCCTCGGCAGAGTGCAGGGAATCATATGAAAGAAGGGAAGTTAGTATGGTATGGAAAGGATAGGAGCTCTACAAGGACCAAACATACCTGGGCACAGGGTCTTTTCTGAGACTTACACTCAACCAAGGACCATCTATGGATATAACCTAGAACTTCTGCTCGGATGTGGCCCGTGGTAGCTCAGTAACCAAGTAGTTTTCCAAAGTAAGGGGAACACGGACTATTTCTAACAGGATTTCAAGGGCAGGCTGTTTGACCGCCCCCCCCCCCCGGGGAGGAGCAGTCTGTTAGGCCACAGAGGAGGACTTTGCAGCCAGCCCTGAAGATACCTGATAAAACAGGGTCAGATGAAAGGGGAGGAGGTCCTCCCCTATCAGTGGACTTGGAAAGGGGCAGGGAGGAGACCAGGGAGGGAGTGTGGGGTTGGGGAGGGAATGAGGGAGCGGGATACAGCTTGGACACAGAGTTAACAAAATGTAACTTAAAAGAAAAAAATAATAAAAAAATAATAATAATAATAAAAAGAAAACCAGTTTCCTGCCAATAAAATATGTGTCTAGAGAAGGAGTGAGAAACAGATGCAGGCAGCATCTCTTAGGAGGACAACAATGAAGCTCTAACTGGAGAACTCAGAAGTGCAAAATATGAATCTTCACCTCTATGGTTCCAGTTAGAGGAGATGAGCTATAAGAAATAACAGCATAAAAAAATTCATAATTTCATTTTCTTCCAGCATGTTTCTTTTTATTATTATTATTTATAATTTTTCACTTTGTATCCCAGTTGTTGCCTCCCTCATCTCCTCCCAGTTCCAATTTCCCTCCCTCTTCCTCCCCTATCCTTTTTCCCTAGTCCACCTATAGGGGAAGTCCTCCTTCCCTGCTGACTGACCCTAGCCTATCAGGTCCCATCAGGACCTGCAGTTTCCCCTGGGCTCTGCTTTTTTTTTTTTTTTGGCTTCAGAGGGGACAGGAGCCACACAAGAAGACCAACAAAGTCATAACTTTATTTTTTAACAGCTGAATAATAGTCTATTGTTCAAATAAATGTACCACATTTTTTAATTTTTTTTTGATATTAGTTACAGTTTGTTAACTTTGTATCCCTGCTGTATTCTACTCCCTTTTTCCCTCCCAATCCCACCCTTCCACCTCATCTCCTCCCTGACTCTTTCCAAGTCCACTGATAGGGGAGAACCTCCTCCCCTTCCATCTGATACTGGTTTATCTGGTGTCTTCAGGACTGGCTGCAATGTCCTCCTCTGTGGCCTAGCAGGGCTGCTCCTCCCTGGGGGATGGGTGAGGTCAAAGAGCCCGCCATTGAGTTCATGTCAGAAATAGTCCCTGTTCCCCTTATTAGGGTGCCCACTTGGATACTGAGCTACCAAGGGCTACATCTGAGCAGAGGCTCTAGGTTGCATCCATACATGGTCCTTGTTTGGAGAAACAGTCTCATAAAAGACCTCTGTGCCCAGATATATTTGGTCCTTGTGGAACTCCTGTCCTCTCCAGGTCATATTAACTCCTCCCCTCCCCCTTTTTTTGATTCCCTGCACTCTGCTGAAGGTTTGGTTATGAGTCATAATATCTGCTTTGATACACTGATAGGTAGAGTCTTTCAAAGGCCCCCTGTAGTAGGCTCCTGTCCTGTTACGTGTTTGCTCCTACATCCAATGTCCATCCCATTTGTCTTTCTAAGTGAGGATTGATCATCGTACCCTGGGTCCTCTTTCTTGTTTATCTTCTTTAAGTGTATAGATTTCAGTATGTTTATACTATTTTATAGGTCTATATAAGTGAGTATATGCCATGTGTCTTTCTGCTTTTGGGATACCTCACTCAGGATGATCTTCTCTAGGTCACACAATTTGCTGGAAAATTTCATGATTTCCTCATTTTTTATTGCTGAGTAGTATTCCATTGCGTAAAAGTACCACAATTTCTGAATGTACCACATTTTTATTACCCATGAATCAGTTAATAGACATCATCTATGCTATTTCCAATTTATGGCTATTATGAATACAACAGAGGTGAACATGGATGTGCAAGTATCTCTACAGTAAGATACAGGGTCCTCTGGGCATATGACCAAGAGTGGTGTATTTGGAATGTGTGGTGGATTTTCAGCCTTTGAGGAATCTCCACATTGCTTTTTAAAGTGGTTTTGCCAGTTTGCCGTGAACACTCCCTTTTTTGCCATCCAGGCCAGCATCTATTGTCAGTTGAATTTTTCTGATGTGTAAAGATGTTTAATATTTCTTTTTCTAAGATTTATCTATTTATTATTTACACAGTCGTCTGCCTGTATGTCTTCCTTCATGCCAGAAGAGGGCACCAGATCTTGTTATAGATGGTTATGAGCCAACATGTGGTGGATGGGAATTGAACTCAGGACCTTTGGAAGAGCAACCAGTGCTCTTCACCTCTGAGCCATTTCTTAGAATCTCATCCATTTGTACTTTGTCTTTTGAGGAATATTTGTTCATATATACTCTATTTTTTATGTGGGTTGTTGTCTTGGTACTTAGGTTTTGTGTGTGTGCATGTGTTTTAAATTTATTGTATATAAATTTATATACTACCCTTTCATCAAATGAATAGCTGTCATTTTCTACCATTCTATGGTCAGTCTCTTTTCTTGAAATGTGGTGTCTTTTACTGTATAGAATATTTTTTTTTCCACATGGTCTCATTTATTATTCGTTTTAATTCTGGAACCACTAGGCTTATCTTACAAAGTCTCTTCATGTCAAAATTCTTGAGCTGCATAATAAAGTCATTTATTTGAGCTATTTCTCAATTACTTCTTTAACCTATTCATCATTCGACAATGTTTTGTTTAATATCCATGAATTTGTATAATTACAGAAGACTTATTTGCTATAGATTATAAACGTTTTAGAGTTATGGTCAGATGAGATGAAGTTATTTTAATATTTTCAAATTTGTTAAGATTTTTTGGATCCTTATGGGTGCTCTCTTTTAGAGAAGTTTCTATGGCTTGTTGAGTAGGATTTATACTCCTTAAAGGTTGGTTGGAACATTCTGTAGATATGTTAGGGTTATTTGACTTAATTCTGCTATTTCCCTGTTCATTTTGTCCAGGTGATCCAGGATGCCTGAATTAAATCTAATTTGTTACTTTTTTGTATTTTTTATTTTTATTTTTTATTAATTACAGTTTATTCACTTTGCATCACCCCCTATAGCTCCATCCCTCCTCTCCTCCTAGCCCCACTCTCCCTCCCCCTTCTCCACCATGCTCCTCTCCACGTCTACTGATAGGGGAGGTCTTCCTCTGCTTCCTTCTGATCCTAGTCTATCAGGTCTCATCAGGAATGGCTACATTGGCTTCCTCTGTGGCCTGGTATGGCAGCTCCCCCATCAGGGAGAGGTGATCAAAGAGCAGGTCAATCAGTTCATATCAGAGACAGTGCCTGTTCCCATTACTATGGAACCCACTTGGACACTGAACTGCCATGGGCAACATCTGTGCAGGGGTTCTAGGTTATCTCCATGAATGGTCCTTGGTTGGAGTATCAGTCTCAGAAAAGACCCCTGGGCCCATATTTTTTGGTTCTGTTACTCTCCTTGTGGAGCTCCTATCCTCTCCAGGTCTTTCCATCTTCTGCTTCTTTCATAAGATTCCTTCCACTCTGCCCAGAGTTTGTCTATGAGTCTCAGCATCTGCTTTACTACTCTGCAGAGTAGAGCCTTTCAGAGGCCCTCTGTGGTAGGCTCCTGTCCTGTTCCCTGTTTTTTCCTCCTCCAATGTCCATCCTCTTTGCCTTTCTGAATGCAGATTGAGCATCTTAGCCAGAGTCCTCCTTCATAATTAGCTTCCTTAGGTGCACATATTTTGTATGTTTATTCTATATTACATGTCTAATATCCACTTATGAGTGAGTATAAACCCTGTGTGTCTTTCTGCTTCTGGGATACCTCACTCAGGATGATCTTTTCTAGTTCCCATCATTTGCTTAAAAGTAGCTTGGTGTGACCCTAACCAAGCAAGTCAAACACATGTATGAAAAAAAATTCAAGTCTCTGAAGAAAGGATTAGAAGAAGATGTCAGAAGATGGAAACATCTCCCATGCTCATGGCTTGGTAGCATTAACATAGTAAAAATGGCCATCTTACGAAAAGCAATCTACAGATTCAATGCAATTCCCATCAAACTACCAACCCAATTCTTTACCGACCTTGAAAGAAAAATTCTCAGCTTCATATAGAATAACAAGAAACCCAGAATTGCTAAAACAATCCTCTACAATAACAGCTCTTCAGTAGGTATTTCCACCCCTGATCTCAAGCTATGCTATAGAGCAACAGTAATAAAAACTGCATAGCACTGGCATAGAAACCAACTGGTGGATCAATAGAATCAAATAGGAGACCCTGAAATAAATCTACAGACTTATGGACACCTGATTTTTGACAAACATGCCAAAACCATTCAATGGAAAAAAATAATTTATGACTTTTAGTCCGGTAATATACTCTACATGAAATTGGGTACACCAGAGTTTGCTGCGTATGTTTAGAATTGCAATGTTTTATTGTTTGGTTGTTCCCTTAATTAGAATAAAGTGTCCTTTTTAAAGATATGTTCAGATTTATCTTTGTTTGAGGTCTATTTTATTAGCTATTAGGCTACCAATGGCTGAACTCTTCCCATCCTTTCATTTGAAGGAAATTCCTATATTTACAATAATATAAATATTTTTTAGACATCAGAGAGATCAATTTTAAAAAATCTATTTGGCTAATCTGTAACTTTAACTGGTCAAGGGGTGGGGGGAGGGTGTTGAAGCCAGTAATAGTTAAAGTCCTTATTGAAAGATGTGTTGAGTGTTATTTTCTGTTTTTTTCTGCTTCTGTTCTTAGTCCTATTTTATGTTTCAGTAATTATAGCTTCATTTGTTTTCTTTCTGTATTCCCTTGACTATGCTTATTTTTCTTTTCAGTGCAAATAAGTTCTTCCAGTATTCTCTGTAGGAATGGTTTTGTAGGCATCAATTTTTTTATGTTTTATACTTTTATATTTATAAAATGAAACATTTTTTTCTTTCTCCCTCAACTACAGCAGATAGTTTCACTGGGTATAATAATCCCAGTTGGTATCAATAGTCTGAAAGTAAACTTTCTGGACTAATGAAATGGCCCAGAAGATGGAGGCATTTTCACCTCAGAACAGAAAAAAAGACTTACTCATGAGACTACCTCCCAAATGTCTGTCTTATTTAGGGTTTCTATTGCTTTGATTGAGCATTATCAAAAGTGACTTGAGAAGAAAAGGTTATATTTCAGCTAATAACTCTCAGGTCACACACCATGAATGAGAGACGTCAGGACAGGAACTCAAGACAGGAACTGAAGCATTGGCCACAGGAGGAAGTTGCAGAGTATCTTGCTCCTTAAGGCTTGATCAGCCTGCTTTCTTATGCAACTCGACCATCTGCCCAGGGATGACATGGTATACAGCATGCTGAGCCCTCCATATTGGGCTCAGGGGTTGATAGCACTGGCTGTTCTTCCAAAGGTCCTGAGTTCAATTCCCAGCAACCACATGGTGGCTGATAATCATCTACAGTAAGATCTGGTGCATTCTTCTGCTGTGCAGGCACACATTCAGACAAAATACTGTATACATAATAAAATTAAAAAAAATTTTTTTGAAGAAAAGAAAATTCCCTACAATGTTGCCTACAGGCAATCTGATGAAAGGATTTTCTCAATTGAATTATTTCTTCACAGATAGCTCTAGCTTGGGTCAAGTTGACAAAAATCCCAAGTAGGACACCTTCGGAGGTACATGTTACAACACATATGCCTCAAACACTCTATTAAATGTAAAAATTTCCAGATTTGTAATCTTTTACTGGGAGAAACTAGAGTTACAATTAAGGATTATAGACTATATGTTAAAGATGTGATGGCAGAACATGTAAATAAGAGTATATTCTGTTTCCAGAAGTATTTATGTAGCTGCTAGACAAGTAATAAAACATTAGACCCATCCTAAATATAGTGTCCCATACTTTAATCCCAGCACTCAAGAGATAGAGACAGGTGGATCTCTGTAGTTTAAAGTCATCATGGGCTACATAGGGATATTCTATCTCAAAAAATAATAGATCAAAACTTAGGATATACATTTTAACAATTTATATTTTAATCTTAACCATCTAAATTTTAGATATTAAAATTTTATTAAGTATTATTATTTTATTGAGTTATATATTGACATTTGGCTTTATGTTTTTTTTTAAAGATGTTTTAAATACTTTTATAAGAAATGCAAGATGTAACTTCTGGACACATTCTCAAGTGAATTTTAAGATGATTTTGTCAATTTCTACTTTATTGTGTTGTGAATAATAGCTTTCGTAAGAAACCCAGTTATTTTGCCTGCCAGTCTTTTGCAAGTCATAATGCTGGAAGGTAAGAACACACTTGAATTCCTTTCCTAACTTGCATCATTTTGGAGTGAAGAAAGCACTTTTGGTTGACAGACTTAATGCTGATTTTCTGATAATCTAATTGTGCATTTGCTCAAAACTTTTTCATTACTTATGGTATTAACAGATAGTTAGCACATCACCCTGACTCTAGCAAATGGGAAAATGTTACATTTTCTTTGATTCATTATTAGATGCAAATTTGAAGACTCTTCCATAAACAACAGCCTAAAGCAAAATAACATGAATGTAGTTATACGAGTACTTTCACATAAAAACATTTATATTTTGTATGGCATAAGGCATTTCCTCATTAAAAACTCTTTATGGTAACTTTAGTGTTTTCTCAGGATTTCTTACTGTGTGAAACTATCCCACATACATTACTAAAACTTTGGAGAAATGTGTCAAGAGGTCAGATTAGTATCGATTTTTCACAGTTACCCTTTGTTAAAGACCACTATGGCTTAGTCTACTGAATTTGAGTAGTCCTCACCTATAGAAACAGAAATGCTTCACTGATCTTAGAATTAGCATATATTTCTGATGTTCTTGACATATTCCTTCTATAATGGGTATTAACACAACCACAAAGGAGCACAGTGACAATCAAGATACAGAATTCATAGTCTATTTCAACTTTTAAAAAGCAACTTACTTATTAAAATGTTTCTAAAATGTTTCTAAAAGTCTGACCTGACCATAATTACTGACAATTTCATTTTGTTTACTGGCTTCCCATGCTGCAAGTAGGTTCTCACTTTGATTACTTCAGGCATTATTCACTTACAATACATTACACTTGGGCTCCATGTATTTCTCTTGATACATACACAGCTTCTTGATGCTATGGCAAGTGATGCTTCTCCTTGCAAATGATTGGCTTTCCATTACCATACAGATTACTTTTCTTAATTAAAGTGGGTAGGTTTATAAATTGGAACTGAAAGCATTTGGCTCCTCATTGCAACTCTGTGCTGTCATTCATTACTGGGAGTGTTCTCTCTCGTATCCACACTGCCATTAACCAAAAGGACAAAAAGCCTTCTGAATTAAAAAGGGTGCATTTAGACAAATTAATCTTATGAAACATAAAAGATCACTCACCATTTCTTCAGTGTTTGTTGAACAAGAAAGATGATAAGTAATATATCATCAGACAAAATACAAAAAGGAAGGTTACTCATTATGATTCTAATTCTGAATACGTCTATAGCTTTAAATGATGCTAAATAATTTTATAATGATAATAATATCCAGTTTTAAGTGAATTATTAGTCTATGTAAAAAATTAATACATAAAGTTCCACCTCTTGAGAGATACCCTGTGACATTTTGATACATGTATATAGTACAAAATATTTGAATTAAGGGTACACATTCTAGCTGGACATAAACCAGGTGATGGAGGTGCACACCTGTAGTCCCAGGACTCAGGAAGCAAAGGTAGGCATATCTCCACGAGTTCAAGGCCAGCCTGGTCTACAAAGCAGGTTACAGGACTGCTAGGGATACACAGAGGAACCTTGTCTAGATAGATAGATAGATAGATAGATAGATAGATAGATAGATAGATAGATACATACATACATACATACATACATACATACATACATACATACATA
>NW_026590656.1:109724-183877 GCF_907164565.1 Psammomys obesus | reverse complement strand
ATACATACATACATACATACATACATACATACATACATACATACATACATACATACAAAATCTGTGCATGGTGGCATGAGATTGCAATCCTAGTGCTTGGAAAGTAGAGACAGGAGGATCCCTGGAGCTCACTGGACAGCTAGTATGACCAAATCATTATCTTCCAGGCTCACTGAGACCCTCCCTCAAAAACCAAGGGGGAGGAAGGGACAGTGAGATGATGATTCAGTGAATAAAGTACTATGACTCAGTGAATAAAGGTACTTGCCACCAAGACTGATGACCTGAGACCTACATAGCAGAAGAAGAGAAAGAAAAAATAAAAAAGAGTACACATCCTTTCTCTTCTGCTTCTTTCTTACTCTTTATTATCCTGTATTGATTCCTTCCTACTATTAGAACTTCTCCTTGCCTCTCACTATCCCCTTCCTACACTGAGGACCTACACATACATCCATATAAATAAAATACACATTACTGTAAGTTTCAGTATAGATTCTTCATTTGAGACAGTATACGAGGTATTTTTCCTTCTGTCTGCCTCCTTTTTTACATATCAGTTCTATTCCTTTTTTTCCTGCAGATGTCCAACTATCATTGCTTACAGAAAAGATTAAAATATTGAATGTATCGGGAAGGGAGGAGAAAGGGAACCACAGGGGGAATACAAAGTGAATATCTACTCATCTGTTGGGGAACATCTAGGCAGCTTTCATATCTTAGCTATTTTGAATACAGCAGCAATACATATGAATGTTCAAGCACCACTGTGACAAGCTGACTCAGCAGCCTTTGATTGTATGCCCTGGAGCGGTATAGATGGATCATATAATAGTTCTGTATATAGCATTTTGAAGAACCTCCTTATTGATTTTCACACTGGCTGTACTTGTTTACATTCTCACCCAAAGTGTATAAAGGCTCTTCTCTCCCCATCTTCTAACCAACATTTGTTGTCCTTTATTTTCTTGGCAATAGCTATACTGAATAAAGTGAAGAGGAATGTAAAAACAGCTCCAATTTGCATTCCCCTAGTGGTTGAGGATGTTGCACACTTTTTCAAATATTTATCAGCCATCTGCATTTCTTCTTTTGAGAACTACCTATCCAGATCAATAACCATCTGTATTTATTTCTTTTGAGAACTGCCTATTCAGATCTATTTGCTGAGTGGATGATGTAGTTTTATTGGTGTTTAATTTTTGCAGTTCTTTATATATTCAAGATATTCTCATTTGTTAGACAGATGGTTAGCAAACATTTGCTGCTGTTCTGGAGGCTGTCGCCTTTGCCGTGCCCAAAAGTTCTTTTAATATTATGTAATCCTATTTATTAATTATTGATTTGACCTCCTGAACCATAGGAATCCTGTTAGGAAATTTCTTACTTGTGTCAATATCCTAAAATGTTTTCCCCTAACAGTTTCAAGATTTTACAACTTACAGTGTACTTACATATGACTTACACACGCCTTTGATCCACTTTGAAATTATTTTATGGAGGGTGGGAATTACTAGTCTAGTTTCATTATTCAGCATGTGCATAGCCAGTTTCCCAAGCATCATTGTGGAAGAGCCTGTATTTTGTTCTAATGTATGTTTTGGGCAAGTTTGTCATAGGTGGCTGTAGCTGTATGGGTTCATTTGTGGGTCTTCTAGTCTAATCCATTGGTCCTCATGTCAATTTTTGCACTTTTGTTTTGTTTAGGTCTGCAATGTAATACTGTGATGCCTCCAGAACCATTCATTCATTATTTCAGAGAACTTGTTTCTGGTATATGTGAATTTAGTATAAGCTTGGATACAGGTTTGTCACATATGGCCTTTCTTATAGAGAGACATGTTTTGTTTTGTTTTGTTTTTCTATTTCTAGTTTCTTTGAAGGTTAAAGCTTCAAAGCTTAACTTTGTTGAAAGTCCTTGAGCATCTATTGAGATATAATTTATTTGTTTCTAAGTCTATTTATGTGCCATATTACATTTATAGATAATGCATGGGTTGGACAGACCTTACATCCTGAAAGGAAATCAATCTGCTTTTGTTTATGATCTTTTTGATATATTCTGGAGTTTAATTTGTAAAAATTTTATTGAGAATTTTTATGTGTATGTTCCTTAGGGAAACTGGCCTAGAATTTTCCTTTTTCCTCTTCCTCTCTCTCTCTCTCTCTATGTATGTATGTATGTATATATATATATATATATATATATATATATATATATATATATATATGGTATATTATGCTCATGTATGGTGTTTGCATACATGTATGTGTGCCTTATTTCCTTAAGAAATGGTCTCTCACAGAGCTTTCTAAAGCCCACTGTTTCAGTTACTCTAGCTAGCCATTGATCTCCAAATATCCAATTTTAACTGCCGTTTTCAATTACAGAGGTTAAATGTATATACTATCATATCTGGCATTTTTATAAATGGGTTCCAGGGATTCAAACTCATAACCACATGATTTAAGGGCAAATACTATACTGACTGAGTTCTCGAGCTCCTGGAAAATTTAATTTTAAATGAATGAATTGGATAAACATATCAGTTTCTCCATATGAAATAATAGTCTGTTATTGAAATGGGTATGACCTTTCCTTTATTTTCTAGAATTATAATCAGATATTAAATAAAGTACACATTTATAGGAATAGTTACCTTTCTTAGCAACAAATAGAAATTTTGGAAAAGATTTAAAGCTGTTTAAACCACTAAAGATTTAAGTAGGAGTATATTTTCCCTATACCTAAAGAAAGATTGAAAGTTAGCAATTCTAACAATTTCTCATTTTTTTATAAAGTTAAACACAAACCCTATGCTCAAATTGGCTTATAAATGTGGAGACATAATTTCATTAAAAAAGGAATCAATCTAAATTATATTATTCTCTCAGCTCTATTTGAAAATGTTTATTCAACTATGCCCATGAAACCACAAATCTATTCTAAAATTGAATCAACAAATGAAATCTTTGTATGCAACTATGCCACAAAATTACATTTGCTTATACTGCAATACATTATTACAACAATGTTGTGTGGTCCTATATTTTGGCTCATTGATTTGGGTCCATGCTCACTCTCATATTCACATTTTCTGACATAAGATTTATCACCCAATTATTAATTAAATTACTGAAGGATGATGAAGAAGTTGAGAATAATGATTGTATTTTATTCCCTTGTTTGATGAATTTTATGTTAAATTTAAAAAAAAAACAAAATCTTATGACAACATTAAAAACTGAAGAGGTATAATTAATATCTACTTATTATAAAAATATGTATTATATAAGCAATATTTTCTGTCTTTGTTATAGCCATGTAAGCTTTCAACTACTTTGTTTTTTATAAAGATAGAAACTTGAAACTATAATAACAAAGTTCATCATTTAGTTATAGAAAAGTCTACATGTACCATCAGGGCCAAACTGAAATATATATATGTGTGTGTGTGTGTGTGACATACATATATAACATAAAATTATCTAATTCTTTTATGGGTCTCTAATAATAATTGATATTTTAGGCATGTATATCATATCTGACCTAGGTTGCAGGTACCTATATTTTATCTCTTAACTCTTCTGTGGTGAATATTCTCTTTCTCATCTTTCAAATAAATTCAAATTCAATATGTCTTACCATTCTGCAAGGAAATATGGAAAGATTTAGGATGAAAGAAATAAAGAATGAGCCAATTTTTGGCAATAGGGATTATTGACTTTATAAGTGAACTGACATTAAGTATTTTTAAAATTCACAGGGACATTAGCCATATAATATAGGATAAACATACTAAAATCTATAGCCCTAAGGAAGCTAGGGAAGATGCTTAATCCTCATTCAGAAGGGAAAACGGGATACACATCCGAAGTAGGAGAAGACAAGGAACAGGACAGAAGTCTTCCACAGAGGACATCTAAAAGACTCTACCCACCAGGGTATTGAAGGAGATACTGAGACTCATAGCCAAACTTTAGGCAGAGTGCCAGAATCCTTATAGAAGAAGAGGGTGACAGAAAGACCTGGAGGGGACAGGAACTCCACAAGGAGAACAATAGAGCCAAAATACCTGGGCCCAGGGGGGCCTGCAGAGATTGATACTCCAACTAAGAACCATGCATGGAGAGGACCTAGACCCCCTGTTCAAAGGAAGCCCATCAGCTGCTCAGTTTCCAAGCGGGTTCCTGTCTCTGACAGGAACTCAGCGGCTGGTTCTTTGATCATCTCCCCCTGAGGGGATGGAGCCTTGCCAGGACACAGAGGCAGATACAGCAGCCTGCCTTGATAAGCTGCAGTCAGATAGAAGGGGAGGAGGTCCTCCCCTATCAGGGGACTAGGGATAGGGCATAGAGGGAGAACAGAGAGGGTGGGTGAGACTTGGAGGAGATGAGAGAGGGGGCTGAAAGTGGATATATTGTAATAAATCAATGTATAAACAAAATAAAAATTAAAAATCACAGGAACAGACTATAAGTACAGTATAATTGCATTTTTCTCCTAATTGTAGCACAAAGATATTCTGAAGCTGTGTAATAAATACAGTGATCCTCTAAAGCCTCCTTCTCAAATCTAAGTGAGATAATTTAGATGAAATGTCTAATTTAACACTTGAATACTTCAAACAGAACGTTGACCATTGGTGATTAATTTGCTTTCTGTTGCTGTGATAAGATACCAAGACCAAAGTGACTTATGGGAGAGTTTATTTTGGCATAAAGTTCCAAGGGGGTGAGTCAATCGAGCCAGAGAAGCATGGCGGGAAGCAGCAGGCAGGAGGGAAGGAGCATGAAGAGCTCACATCTCAACAGCAAGCATAAATCAGGAAGAGCATAAAACAGGAATTAGGGTATGGTTATATGTACTCAAAGTGTGCCCCCAGGGACACATATCCTCCAGGAAGGCTAAAACTCTTAAACCTTCCCAAACACCACCACTCACTAAGGAACAAGTGTCATATTATCTGAGCCCATAGAAGACTATCTCAATCAAACCAGTGCAAATGATAGCTAATTAAATTTCATCAATTTGTAGATCTATGAAGTTGAAAGAAAGTGCTCCAGATGTCATGAAACCTACTTTTTGTTTTGTATTAAACTTCAGCTTTGTATGATAACGAACAAAATTTTCATTGCATGCATCTGGGAATATGAGCCAAGTAAATGATGGAAAAGATTCATGCTTTAACTCCTCCATAATAAATCAATGTGTTCAGACTTCTGAAGTTTCCAATTCCAGTCTGGAGTCTGAATTGTTACTACTCTTATTTGTCACAACTGCTATCAATTACTCAACAAAAATAGGATAAATTTATTCTCTGTACTAGCTGCGGGAGACATGGGTTTGAATATTACAAAGTTTTTTTCCTTGTAGATTTGTTGGAAATATGGAAGAAAGAAGAAAAAAAAAAGGAAACCAAGATTTTCATTGAGAGGGTAAAGATGATAGCTAAAAAAGACATTGAAACAAGGAAGAAGTGAGGAGCAACTGAAATGAAATGAATCACATCTCAATTTTTTAGACATTTTATGAAATGTGTCTGAGAATTAGCATGTACTGTTGACCACTGACTCCTCCAAATAAATAGACTAAAGTTCAGAAACTACATTACCACAGTAGATGAAGAAAGACCTTTGAAAAAGCCCAATATACCTTCTTGATAAAATCTAGGGGAATCTAGGAATACGGAGAACATATACTAAAATAATAAAGGTAGACAAGAATCCCGAAGACAACATACAGCTAAGTGAAAAAAAAAACATAAAAACAAAACAAATCTCAAAGTATTTACATTAAAATCAGGAAAAAGACAAGGATGTCTACTCACCTTTTTTGTTCAATGTAGTGCTTAAAGTCTTAGAGCATCAAGACAAGTGAAGGATATAAAGGGGATACTAATGAGAAAGAAAGAAAACAAAATATCCTTATTTGTCAATGAAATGGTTCTATAATAAGGAGACCCTAAATAGTCTACCAGAAAATTCTTACACCTGAATACATTCAGCAGAGAAATAGGATTAATATACAAAATCATTAGCCTTCCTATCAATAAATGACTAACATATTGAAAAAGAAAACAAGCTAACAATATCGTTCACAGTTGCCTAAAAATTATGGAATAAATTTGAAGGAATGAAAGATTTTGTTCAATGGTAACTTTAAGACACTGAAAAAAAGAAATTGAAGTCACTGGAATTATAGAAAGACCTCTTATGCTCATGGACTTATAAGGTTAAACATTTTAAATGATCATCCTTTATAAATACTCGAGGCAATCCCCATCAAATTCCAATTCAATTATTCACAGATATTAGAAAAAAATCTTAAATTTCACACAGAATACAACCTAGAATAGTCATTCTGAACAATGGAAAGCCTGCTGGAGGTATAAGTGTGCCAGATTTCTAGTTATACTACAGAGTCATAGCAACAAAAACAACCTGGTGCTAGCATAAAAACAGATATATTGATCAATAAGATAAAATTGAGGCCCCTCGTACTGGCCCACAATCCTAAAGCCACCTGGTTTTGGACAAAGAAGCCAACAATATGCCCTGAATAAAATAAAATGGTACTGGTCAAATTGGATAGCTACAAGTAGAAGAATGAAGTTAGATTCTTATCTCTGACCCTACACAAATATCACCTCCAAATGCATCAAGAATTTCAACATAAGAGCCGAACCCCTAAATCTGATTGAAGAGAAAGTATGGAACACTCTTGAAATCAGAAAAAAAGACTTTCTGACCAGATACCAATAACAGATGAATTGAAGACCTAAATTAAAAGTGAAATGTCATAAACTCAAAAAGCTTCGACAAAGCAAAGGCAAAGGGCCATATGGCTCACATGAAGAGGCAGCCTATAGAATTGGAAAATCAACAACAACAACCAAACATTACCAGCTATATATCCGCCAAAGAATTATTATCTAGAATATACAAAGAACTGAAAAAAAAAAAACTAAACACCAAGAAAACAAAATCCTACTTAAAATCTGGAGCATGCAATTAAACAGAGAGCTCTCCAAAGAAGAAATGCAAGTATTAAAAAAGTGTATTCTGTTGCAGACCACTGGCTTTGCTCTGTTTTTGTTAATTTTTTATTCAAAGGGAAATATTTTTCCTCTAAGTAGGGAATTACATCTGCCACCTTCAATGATTTTGATAGCTTAAGATATTTCTTAAAAAAGATTTCTGGAGCCTACCACAGAGGGCCTCTGAAAGACTCTACCTTAGTAGTGTATCAAAGCAGATACTAAGACTCCTAACCAAACCATCAGCAGAGTGCAGGGAATTGTATGAAAAAAGGGGGAGTTAATATGACCTGGAGAGTACAGGAGCTCCATAAGGACCAAATATATCTAGGCACAGGGGTCTTTTCTGAGACTGATACTCCCCCAAGAATCATGTATGGATATAACCTAGAACCTCTGCTCAGATGTAGCCAGTGGTAGCTCAGTAACCAATTGGTTTCCCATAGTAAGGGAAACAAGGATTATTTCTGACAGGAACTCAATGGCAGGCTCTTTGACCTCCCCACCCTCCAAGGGAGGGGCAGTCCTGCTAGGCCACAGAGGAGGACTTTGCAGCCAGTCCTGGAAATACCTGGTAAAACAGGGTCAGATGAAAGGGGAGGACATCCTCCCCAATCAGTGGACTTGGAAAGAGGCAGGGAGGAGATAAGGAAGGGAGGGTGGGATTGGGAGGGAATGAGGGAGCAGGATACAGCTGGGACACAGAGTTAATAAAATGTAACTAATAATAAAAAATAAAATAAAAGATTTCTGTCCACAGCAACAAACAAAACAACAAATACACACACACACAAAAAAAACCCTGACTTCAACTTCAGGAACCAAATATAGGTAGCTTATTTGAGAAGCAATTTGAATACCAGCATCAGGAAGGAATGAGTGTCAAGGATCTACAAAGTAACACAGAGATTTTTTTTTTTTACCAAGTTAGCTATCACAAAAGAAAGCAAATATGGATCATCTCTGTAACTTTCTGTGCAAAGCTTTATAACCAACCAGAAATATCTGTCGTTGTGGTAACCCAGAGTACCTACCAGCACCCATTCTCTGATGTTCATAAGCTACAGGTCAGAATCCTTAGGGTAGGAAGAAGCACGTGAAACAGAGTGAACCAAAGTATTATTCAATTCATTAAAAAACAGGAGAAGTGGTGACCAGCATCAGAGATGAAGTAGAGACAAGGTTTGAAGAAGTGTCAGCGATGCCTATGAGTGATATAGGAGTTATGTACTTGCATCAACATTTCCACTATTTTTGCATTTGTTATATCTTTTGTATTATTTTTTTACTCTGTGTACTTTCTTCTTTTAAGATTACGTTTGTTAGCCGTGCGCATTGGTACATGCCTGTAATCCCGACACTCAGAGTGGCAGAAGCAGGCAGATCTCTGTGAGTTCAAGACCAATCTGATCTACAAAATGACTCCAGGACAGCCACGGCTACACAGAGAAACCTCATCTCAAAACACAAAACAAAACAAAAGATTACAGTTGCTTGCTTCCGTGTGTGTGTGTGTGTGTGTGCATGTGTGTACATGTGTATATATGTGTGTGAATGCATGTGCCATCATGGTACATGTGTGGAAGTGAGAAGACAACTGACTGGAGCTGGGTCTTTCTTTCTACTATATGAAATCTGCAAAAAATCTGGGAAACAAACTCAGGTCCTCTGGCTTGGTAATAACTGCATTTACCTGCTGAGCCACTAGTCAGGCCCTCATATTTATGTGTATTTTACACATAAATGGTTTTGCCCTCATAGAACTATAAGCCCTTGAGGGCCAAGTTTATCCATTGTGCTTAGTTCAGACACTAAGCTTACTAATCAACAAACTGAGGTCCATAGTAGTAGCATCGTTATAAATTATGAATTAAATGTCATCAATTAGGTGAAAATGTATTGCTAACTTTCCAACTTTGTTTTTCCCAGTAATTGCTTTAAAGAAATGGAAAACACATTTCCTACTAGAGTAGAAGAGGTAAATTGAAAATTAAAAACAGAGATGAAAGCTGTTTTTTAACATTTTATTCAGATAGACAATCTTCTTTTAAACCTGCTTATTATATTCATAATACTTTAATGTAATCATTTTCTTTCCTTAAAGGAAATGCTATAGTCATAATGAGTAAGTAATTTTGTACTTATGAAAGTAGAAATTCTAAATATGAGTTATTAACACTCTTAATATAGTAAGCCCATTTACTCTGAATTATGTCTTTCAGTGAGTCTACACTATCCAGCCATAGAACTGGTGAAGAGTTTGGGAGGATTTATAGACTTAATCCCTCAATAGAAAGAACTTGTAAAGTTTATTTACCTATATATTTGGAATTGAATAGATTCATAGTAATAAAAAATTACATTTGTAAGCTAAACACCTTCTTTTTTTGAAATGTGATATTAGAACCTATGTTCTAGTACTGGAATAAGTTTCTTTTAATTAAAACTTAATGAGAGTAATATGTGCCTTTATAACTATAACCATATAGGAATGCTTATTCTTTTACATTTCACTAATAGTTAAAGAGAAAAATAGAGTCTAAGACGAAGCCCTCCTGAGATTTCAAGACCTGTAATTCTTTCATACATGTCCATAATGGATTTTCATGTTTGACTAAATAGAAAAATAGATTAGAAAGATTCAGCTTTTATTAAGTTACATATTAGTATTTGTTAAAAAAAACAAATTGCTCACTGATTTTTGATAAATATATTACTTATTTTAATAAACAATGGACATTGCTATTTTAAAATACATTATTTTTCTGTCCTATTTTATAACATTATTAATATTGAACCCCCTAAACCAATGTTCCTTGGACCTCCAATAGTTTTCAAAAGGATAACAATTGTTTACACCAAAAATGTTGAGGAATACTACACTATGTCATTAATAGTCCAGTGGAACGATGAGGCAAATAATTCAGAAAGAGAGCTTGTTGTTGGATGGTTCTGTGCACATTTCTTGGAGAAACTGAAATTTACACTGGATCTTAAATGATAAAACGAAGCAGGTCGGTGGTGGCGCACACCTGTAATTTCAGCACTCAGGGAGGCAGAGGCAGGTGGATCTCTGTGAGTTCGATAGAGTGGTCTACAGAGTGAGTCCCAGGAGAGCCAAGACAGAGAAATCAAGTCTCAAAAAATGATAAAATGGATTTAAACATTGTAGAATGAAAATTATGTCCAACAAAGGACAGCAGCCAAAGCAAATAAATGTAGGTACCAACTACAAAGTGAAGGAGTAAGGAGGAAGAATGAGTTCAGGTGAAATGGCAGGAGATATGCACTAATTCAAAGAAGACGACGGGCATCAAAGAACCTCCATGTGGAGATTGTTTCAAATGTGGCAAAGTTATTCACTGGACAGAAAATATGCCCTTGCCTCAACTACTGACAACATACTATCTAAACTGTGGGCAAGCAGGACACTGGAAAGTCAACTGCCCAACTTTTCCATGACAAGGTAGACCAGTATTTCGTAATTCCTGCTCCACAAATAGGTTTGTCGGATACTCTAGGCCTATATGCTGAAGATGGATGCCAGAGTGTTAGAGATGAATCTAAGGTGACTGTCCAGGCAGCCAACAGTCTCTATCATTTCTGTTGTTTTGGAAACTGCTTGCTCTGCACTTCCTGTCTACTCAGGTCTCTGGGGTTGAAGACTAAATAGTTATAGTCTCACACATAAGCTTAAGTTTCTTAGGATTTAAGAAAATATTTTAAGGTTTAAAAATATATTTATAGATTGATAATTGAAAGTTATGATAGAAAGTGATTTAGCTACAGAACTCTGAACTGGCCAAGATAAGATAGATAGCAGAGTACCTTCTCTAAGGTTGCCATATACATATGGACTAGATATCGTAAACATAATTTTACCTGATAGTTCTCCTAATTGTTCTTGCTGTATATTGTTTATTGATGTTAGAGAAAGAACCTCTTATTGGACAAAAAGGAGATGTTTGAAAAATCTTTTCTGAACTCTGTAAAGGTTGTCTTTGTATTGTTCTAACACTATTTTCTGTACAGGAAGAGTTGAGTATAGGCCACAGGCCAGATTTTGGAATTGTTATTTTTATGAAGCATCACCTGTCTCAGTCTCAGTATTTTGTTAACACTTTCCTCACATTCTGCTTGGTTTAATAAGGAGCTGACGACATAAAAAATATTAATAATATTAAAAAGAAAAGAATGAATGAAAGAAAGAAAAGTAGTAAGAACCAAGTTGGAAAGACATGCTAAAAAACAGGGTTATTAATTTAATCATGGTAACCAGTAAATGTTTTCAAGCATGGATGATAGAATAACACAAGTGTTATTGTGCTTCAAAGAGAGCTATCTTGGTGGTGGATTGATTCCATAGAGAGGTAAAGTAGTAGAAATATTATCACTGGAGTCCATCTATAAAAGGATAAAGATCAATTTTAAAATTCCAAGGCTGGAACCTTGAATGAGGAAGACACTGAATGCACTATTAAGGCAAAGAGAACACTTGGTAGAGATTAGAAGAAGGGGTAAATATGCTGATAAATTGCTATTTGATGTTGACATTTCTTAATTTAAAAAAGACACATGGTACAATTTAAGTGTAAAATGTATTTCTTTGTATTTGTATTTTAATTTGTATGATCTGTTATTAAATACTTAAAAATGTAAATATAAATTTGAGTAACTGACTTGTGAAAATTCTTTCTTTTAACAATTCCAGTTGACCTAAGTCTATATATTATATATATATATATCTTATATTTTTATGAATATATATATACATACATGCACAGGATATGAAAAGATGGCAATTATGGACAATGAGGCTCAATGTATGAAAGTCTGAATTATTTCAGTGTCAAACAATTAAAAGAAATTTCAAAAAAAATTAGAAAATATGTGACACCAGACTTGTGGTCATGTCAAGCTAGCTCCCTGTCTGGGCCCCATGGAGCAAGTCTGGTGGTCATCTTGGGCTCACTCTCTGCTCAGCTCAATGGAGTGGCTCTTTGTAAGGGTCATCTCCTTACAAGGCTCACTCCCACATGGGGCCTATGGTCAAAGGAAGGGTTCTTCTAATCTCTGGCTATCTGGACCTGCCTCACACCAAATTGGCAGTTGACACTGGCTCGTTCTTTTCAGTGAGTGTTAAGCTACTAATCGTTCAGATGGTCAAAGGTCTGAAGACTGCTTTTAGGCATAACCTCTCTCCTCTCTGCCACCTACTGATCCACATTGACACAGCAGCCACAACTGCAGTGCCTCTAGTGGCAGAAATCCTCTAGGGGCAGGAGTTCTACAGACTATATTTTGTTGCACACATATTTACCTTTTTCTATAAACACACACACACACACACACACACACACACACACATTTTTATAAAAATAAAATAATGGTGTTTTTGGAATAAAATCAGTATATACTTTAAAAGTTTCCTGGGAAGTCTTCATTTCAGCAACTAAAAATATGCTTTGACATATTTCTTAATAATGAGTTAGCCTGTGAAACAGATGAAGAACTTTGCAGGAAATCAAATGGCTATGTCACAATATTCTACCAATAAAACTTAATGGCTGATTATAATTCCAATTAAACACTTAATTTTGTTAATATAGAAGTAGCATATACCCAGCTCAGCATTTCTGATGTTTCAAAACCCATCTATCCATCACTTCTTTCCTTGAAAATGACAAGGTGAAAATGAACATTTATTCAGTGAAATAAAATTATTGGCATTCAAATTATTAGCTCATTTAGTGAGCATAAAAAATAAATTGAGAAGAAAGTTATTGAATCAAGGATTTGCTGCATCATTTACTCATTAATTTGAAAAGTTCTATTTTCATATTTATATATAATTTCAAAGAAAGGATAACTGAAAGGAAATCAAAGCAAGTTGAACTGCTGGTCATTTGTACACTAACAAATTCTATCATTCCTTAAACTCAGAGAAGCATAAATCAGAATATGATGTTCAGTATTCTGCAGCAAGCTCACATCTATCCAAGCCAAGACAATTTGTTTGACATAATAGGAATGGCAGCATTATCTCTGTGGCTCACCTGGCTTCAGAGTTTTCTTTCCAATGTTTCCTTGGCTCTGTGGAATCCTTCTTCCATTATTTCTGGAATCTCAGAGATGCTCTCTATACATTCCTGTGACCTGTTTGAATTCTTTTCTCTTAAAAAAAAAACTGCTACAGATTTTTTGAATTAAATAGCTTCAATCATTTGTCCATATCCTGACCTCCCTTCTATGTAATTTCATTAAGATAAAATAAATTTTCTTACTGAGTATGGGAAAATTCTACATTTGCATTCTGCTAGAAAGTGACCATAGTTATGGATTGTGAGTGTAGAATAGGTAATAGAGCAGAATTTAGAAAATAATTTGCTCTCTATTTCTCTGCTTAGTACTCTTCTCTCCCCAAAGCTACTAAATGATGCAGAGTTCTTTGACATTATATATTTTGGGTTTAATGTGTATGCCACTGGCCTCTCTGGATATGTGGACGTGCTGAAAAATAAGTGCAATCCTGTTTTTTTGAGATAATGAAATGTCCAACATTACCAATTCATATGATGGGGGCTATTTCTGAAAACATCCCAAACACAAACACAGGATGAAGTCCAATTGCACAGGTGCATGCTCTTTCTGTTATAATTTCACTTGGTAAATTCCTTACTAGAATGTTTAATAATGTATTTCAATATAAATATATAATAGCCTTGATAGAAATCCTAGGGTACATATCAAGCTATACTTAGAATATATACAAAGGTTCTTGGCAAATCCCATAAGTTATATGAAAGAGAATATTTTAGTTTAATATTCCATATGGTATTAAGATATGTTTAAAATGTTATTGGAAACAACTTAGCTGCTGTTGGTTATAGTCACAGCACTTTGAAATTTCATTTACGAATAAGATAGTTTAGAAATAATTGAATGAAATTTATCATAATATAAGTCATTTTATTTTAGAATACCTTCAAGAAACATTTATGTAAAATTATTTATTAAACAGAAAATTCTCAGCAGAGGAATCTCAAATGGCTGTGAAATACTTAAAGATATGCTCAACATCCTTAGCCATCAGGGAAATGCAAATCAAAATTATTCTGAGATTCCATCTTAAACCTGTCAGAGTGGCTAAGATCAAAACACAAGTAATAGCTCATGCTGGTGAAGATGTGGAGCAAGTGATTCACTGCTCCACTGCTGGAGGAAGTGTAAGCTTGTATAGCCACTTTGAAAGTCAATATAGTGGGTTCCTCTGAAAACTGGGAATCGAACCACCTCAAGATCCAGCTATACCACTCTTGGGGCAAATACCCAAAGGATATTCCATTCTACCACAAGGACATTTGCTCAACTATGTTCATAGCTGCTTTACTTGTAATAGCCAGAAACTGGAAACAACCTAGATAACCCTCAACCAAAAAATGAATAAAGAAAAAGTGGTACATTTACACAATGTAGTATTACTCAGAGCTTAACAGCAATGGCATTATGAAATTTGCTGCCAAATGGATGAGCTAAGAAAAAATTATCCTGAATAGCTAACCAAGAACCAGAAGGTCAAAGATGGCATGTACTCATTCATAAGTGGATATTAGGTAAAAAGCAAAAGACAACTGTAAACAGTCCACAGACCCAGAAAGGTTAAGTAACCAGGAAGGCTGACATGATGGGGATAGGGATACAAGGATCTCCCCAGAAAGAGAAACTAGAATAACTTTTGTAGGTGGACTGAAGCTTTGTGGGAGTGGGAACAGAACAATGACCACAGAATCAGTTGACTGGGGCTCATGGTGCTTATACAGATCACAGAACATAGGGGTCTGATTTAGGTTCTCTACATATATGTTTTGGCTGAGAAGCTTGGTGTTCTTGTAGGGGATCAGGGTGAAGGGAGGGACAAGAAACTTAGAGAAACAACTTGAATTGGGCGTTATTTGGGATGCAAGGTGTGTTGTATATAATATTATATCTTTTATTAATGCTGCTGTTGATCTTAAACAGCTGTATACTCAAATCACCACACAGAGACTAGAATTTATTTAATTAACCTAGACTACAATGCTGGGCAATAGTTGTTCCATCCTAAACCTTCAAGCCCTCATAGTTTCCTACCATTCAGAGTTCCCACATTATACTTGCTTTTAGTGAAATCTTAGGTCCGGTTCATTCTCCGCGTCTTTCCAAGACCTCCCCTTCAGCCTTTCTTTCCCAGCTCTCTCCTGCTCTTCTCTCCTCCTCTGCATCCCACACCTTCCTGTCCTCTGGCCCCTCCCACTCTTCCTGCTTCCTTTCCATTGCTCACCATTGGGGCTGATTGCTTTATTTTGGCATGTTTACACAAAGTTAAGAAAGGTGATGCTTAGAATAAGTATCACAATGCAATGTCCGGATTGAAACTAGAGAGTGGGAGAGAGAAATCAGCATTTGAAGGAACAGGAGTAAGGTGTATACATTCCAAAAGAACATTATACGAACAAACGTGGAAACCTAGTGCAATAGAAACTTCATGGAATCTATGAAAGTAACCCTAGCAATGACTCATAGTAATAGTGGGCAGGGAGCCATCTTCTGTAACCAAACAAGGCCTCAAGTGGAGGGATTGTGACATAGTCCCACAAAACCTTTGATCTATAATTTGTCCTACCTACAGACTGTCCTGGGACTGGAGCCTAGCAGAATTCTCATCAAGGAGATGAGAAAGATTTCATCCAGCAATTAATGTTAGCTGATGCATAGTCCTATAGCCAAACATTAGGTGGAGGTTAGGGAGTCCTGCAGAGCAAGTGGAGGAAGGATGGGAGGAACTGGAGGGGTCAGGGACACAATAATAACAGGAGAATAATGGCCACAGAACCAACTGTCTAGGACTCATGGTGCTCACAGAGATCAGAGAGCCTGTAAGGTCTGATGTAGCTCCTCTCTATATATGTTATAATTGAGTAGCTTGGTGTTCTTGTAGTTATGTTGGCAGTGAGAGCAGGGACTGACCTGAAATTTTTTTTTCTACTCATGGGACCCTTTTCCTCCTACTAGGTTACCTGGTCCAGCTGTTATATGATGACATGTGGTGCCTGGTCTTATTGTGGCTTGTTATGCAGTGTTTCCTTGATGTCCCTGGGAGGCATATATATATATTTATATATTTATTTATTTATTTTTGAGATGTGGCAGAAGAGTCAGTGGATCTTGGGGAGAGAGGAGGTTGGGAGGAGATACTGGGAGAAGGACAGGAAAGGGAAACTGTTCAGATGCAATATATGAGAGAAAAAAATTAAAAAAAAATTTTGTTCTAAACAAATTACATTTGAAAATATTTAGTTATTCAGATATACTACCTAACATATAATTATGTTAAAAAAATACAATAAAAGGCAGGTAGGATTAAAAACGAATGCTTGCTACTTCCAAACATTGATTATCAAATACTTTTAAAGAGAACAGGACTATTTTTTCTCCATATAACTTCTTTGTATGGTACATATGGGTGGACACTTATGTATTATCTTTGAGGTCAAAATGTGGCTTTGCTCCCATATGACGTATGTTCAGCAGGAGGACTGTGCAGTCTCTGTTGGCTACTGGGCAGTCCATTGTTCACACAGAAGCTAAAGGATAGTTTGAAACACATTGGCGAGCTTGTTCATTTAATACACATGCTTAATATCAGGGACTGTTCCTTATAGCACATATTTCTTTCTTGCTACTTCATGTCTCCATTGGGCTCAACATTTAATGAATACTCACTTCTATAAAATGAGAGATAATGTCTAGAATGTTCAGGTTTTGGTCCTTGCTATGTGACACACCCAGACTTTTCCTGGGGAGATGCAATGCACATGTCTACTTACTCCAACAGGGAGCCTACAATGGACCAAAGTATAGATACCACCAAAGTCCAACCAATGAGTTTCAGTGCAGTTACTCATAGAGATGTGGATGAGAGGTTTCATATAGGAGAAGAAATAATTCAAAGTCAGCTGTGTCACCAAAGCCCACCCCAGAATAGGAGACTACTCATAAAAGCTGGACACCTAGTACACATGGCACAGCCAATGGGAAGCTCAACAGTTTGGAAAGTATCTTTTCCACGTATCTCAGTTGGCCTAAACCCCCTTCAGGCATCTCGGCTGGCTTCTGCCCTTTTCAGACTGCTTGGTTAGTATTTGCTGCTTTTCACCCTGCTTGGCTGGTCTCAGATTCTTTGAAGCTTGGGTTTTCTCAGAACGGTCTCAGCAGTCTTTACTATTGACTCTTGAGGAGGAGGGGTGTAGTGAATCTTGTTGGTTTCAGGGACTTCCTAAAGCTCTTTTGAGTTGTTTATCTCCTATCCTAAGAGATTTCATGCAAAACAGAAAGCTTAGATCCCAGAGGAAACTGCTATACAACAGTGGTTGTATAAATGTTTTGCATGTATTCATGTATTTCATGTCCACCATATATTATTACAGCTATTTTACAAAAAAAAAAAAAAAAAAAAAAAAAAAGACTGATAGCAGATGACAATACTGCAAAAAGAGGGCCCAAGGAGTCTGCAGTCCAGGCTTGAAATGGTTATGTATCTTCTGGGAAGGATTCTCCAACAGTCTCCAGAAACCCAGTTGTGGTGATGGCTGTGGTTTAAACAACAAGAACCATAATGGCAAAGCTGAATACAAGGAGTGGATTATTGCTACCAATCAGGGCCACTTGGCCAAGAAACATGAAGATCAAGTCCATGGAGATCTCCTTATTCTCCTTGAGAATAAGAAACCTGAGATTGTCATCTTCCTGGCAGCACCCCTTAAAGATGAGGTGCTTTAGGTCAAACTTGACTGTCAGTAGACCTGGTTCAAGCTTTCTGTTGCTGTTGGGGATGACAATAGAAATGCAGTTCTGGGTGCTAACTGCTCCAAGCAATTAGTCACTGCCACCTGAGGGGCCATCATATTGGCGGAGGCCAAGGTTTCCATTGCTGTGGTGCAGAGAGGTTGCTACCTGAGGAACAGGATTAAGTTCAGGATTAAGGAACAGGATTAACAGGACTAAGTACCACATAGTCTCATGTAATGTGGACCCTGTGGGTCTGTGTTGGGGAATCCCCCTAGGAATATTATCATCTCTACTGTTGCTGTATCAAAGAAGCTGCTGTTGGTAGCTGGTACTGATGGCTGCTTTGCATCAGCCATAGCAGCACTGCCAGCCTCGGTATCTTTGCCAAAGCCAACATTGATGGCATCTCTAAAGCTATAGATAACGTAATGATCCCCTGACCTCAGGGGCGAAGCTGTGTTCACGAAGGATTGCTATCAGGAATTTACTCACCACCTTCTGAAAAACCATAACAAAGGATCCAGACTGCAGCTGTGGCTAAAACATAGGATTTTTATACAAGAAATATACATAGAACACCACTTCTCTCTCTCTCTCTCTCTCTCTCTCTTTCTCTTACATACACACACAAACTCACTCACACACACATTCATACATATACAGAGAGAGACAGAGAGGAAGAGAGAGAGAGAGAGGCAAAGGAAGAGTGAAAGTAAACAGACATGAATTGATTTCCCTGAAGTTGTTAGAGCTATAAGCAGGAATCCAGCTAGATGGCTAATGTTCCCATACAGTCCACTGTGACCAGTGGAGGGAGTATACATCTATGTAAATAAAACACAGTCTTTGTGCTTACAGGGTTCACTCTCTAGTAAAAAGGAAACTGGCATGCCTTCAAAGTTATTGTAAGAATCAGAAACTATGAAACCATCCATTATTTTTAAAGTGTCCACCTATTCTTCACTTTGTAACTATCCCTTTATACATACTGTTCAATTTTTATGAGCATCTCGTGTTTTAAAATAAGTAAATAAAGAATATTTTGCCCGCTGTGAGAAATAACTTACTCCTAGCTCTGTTGTGGTGGTCTCTGAAAAGAGGCCACCAGAAAAGTGAACACATAGTGTCTTCTTGGATATAAGAAACCCACAGAAGGCCAAAACTGAACAAAGGTTTGTGACTATGACAGAGAAGAAAAAATATGCACCCTACTAGATCTTATCAGAGCATATACAAAAGCAAGAATGCTGTTCAAACATCAAAACTGAACCAACATCTACCTCTCTCAGCTTTTGAAATGTAGCTGCTCCCTTCTAATCATTTTGTCCTTAGCTTTCCTCATTCTTCCTACCGTCTAGACAAAAGTCATTAAAACAATCCCATGGAAAGTCCCATGAATGTCTTGTTTCTTCAACAAAAACACTTCCTTGAATTCTTCTGAACACAAACAACTCATCATAGAATGAGCTCTTCTGACATTGTTTCTCAGAGACTGCACAATTCTTACTGAGTTACTAACTCATAGCAAGGAACCAGTATGCTCAAATTGGCTGGGTTTTGGGTGTCTTCTTGGCAGGGTTCATCTGATGACTAGTAACAGTGTGGCCCAAATATGAGTATACTCTCACACATGACATCTTCTTGATTTAAATTGACACCTCTTTCAGATCAGACACTTGGTTCTTCTATGTTGTCAGAGTGTAAGATCTAGTTACTCTCTGATGAGTGAAATTTGCAAGAGACAATTCAGAATTATAGTGGCCACTTAGGAGACCTTTGATAATGGCAAGAACCAAGCAGGGTCTATATTAGACAGTGAGGACACAAACCAATAGAGAGTGTAGAAATAATAGCAAATAATCATAGTACTAATAATAGGAAGTTAGGGTATATGTAAAGATTAAGGAGGTTAGTATTTTCATAGAATTTTTGAAATGGAGGCAATATTTTAGGAGATCTGAGCCTTGGCATAAATGGATAAGTGAAGATTACTATTGCTGTGATGAAACTCTGTGACCATAAACTACTTATGCCAGAAGAGGCTTATTTCAGCTTTCGACTCTCAGGTCACACTCCATTGTTGAGGGAAATCAGGGCTGGAATTCAACAAGAACCTGGGGTCAGGAGCAGATGCAGAGCACATGGAGGAGTCCTGCTTATTGTATACGCAATTTGTTGGACTGATACCTCCCACATCAATGCTCAATCTAGGAAATGCCCTGGAGACTTACCTACAGGCCACTTTCTTGATCAAGATCCCTTCTTCCCAGATGACACCTTGAGTTAAGTTGACACAAACTAGCCAGCACAGATGTGACCATTTATCTAGGTGAAAAGCTTTATACCACTGAGAACATCAGTACAGAGCCGAGAGACAGAATAGAAATGATATGTTCAAGGAAAACAAAACTAGGTAGAACACAGTGAGAAATTGGAAGAGAAAATAGAATATGAGTTAGGAAAAGCAGTCATGAGCAAGGAAAAATTGTGTTTTTTTTCTAGTGAGGACAGAGAAAAACACTTTGCACTTATAGGACCTGCTATAAAATGTGGGGAGAGTGGGATTATGTTACTAGAGGAGGGTGGTAAGAATTTTAAAGTAAAGGAGCAATTTGCATAGTGATATTTGGTCATTTTTTTTTTTTATGAGTGATGGAGCCACACATGTGGAAAGGGAAAACAGGCTTGTAGGAAAATATGGAAACTGTGACTTGCAGCATGGATCAGGGGAAGGAAAATGGAATGGTTTTCTGAGACACTAAACATTTTTTTACTGGGATGATGATACTAATTAATGCAAGGAAACTAAGATCTATTTGGGAGATAAAGGTGGGATAATGGATTTTGATCATGCTTTCTATGTGTAGATTATGGATGCTGATTTGCTATCCATTATACAGTTCTTCATCCCAAGATAGACAAAACTTGAGGCTCTTTTCTAATGTCTTAAGGAGAAAGTGAGAGGCTATTCATTTAGGAAAGTACAAGAAAATAAGGTGAGAAAATTTGGTGACAGCACATTCTTAAAACTAAAATTAGTCACTGTCCTATTGCAGTGAAAAGACACCATGATCAAGGCAATGATAAGAAGTGAAAGCATTTAATTGGAAGCTTGTTTACAGGTTCAGAGGGTTAGTCCATTGTTATCATGACAGGCTATATGGTAGTATGCAGGTAGACCCTGGAGTAGTAGTTAAGAGCTACTGCTGTGCCTAGAATGGGCTTTTGAAACCTCAAAGCCTACCCCAGGTGACAAACTTCCCCCACCAAGGCCACACCTTCCAAACCTTCTAATCCTTTAAAATTGTGTTACTCCCTGGTGAGTAAAAGTTCAAATGCATGAGCCCATGGGTGCCATTCTTATCCAAACACCACATCTCGTATATGAGCCACAGGAAATAACCACACAGTCAACAAGTAGACAGGTTACACAACAGGGATCTCATATCAGACCATATCCACAAAAGCAAAGTCATCACAGTGTAAGACTTCAAATACTTCAAAATCAAATACATAGGCATGGACACTCAGGAAGTAGCCTTACTTAGATTTAACTTAATTCTTTTTGGAGCTGAGCTTTCTGAAGTTCTCCTGGTTTTGAGTGCTGCTAGAATTATGAATTATTTATGCTTAATTGTTAAGCCTGTTTAAGTTTCCCATAATAGAAGTTTTAGTTTCTTTGTAAACTCAGTTATGTACATATGTTTTTTGTTTTAATTCCAAGTGTGAGATTTTAGTTAGGCTATTGTTTGTTTTGTCCACACCTATTAATTGTCCTTCAGAATGTGGATTTTGCCAGCTGGTAAAGGCCTTCCACATGAGGCCCAGAGAGGGGCATGGTCTAAGACTCCGATATGAGAGCTGAGAAAGGTGTGGTGTTCAGTGTTGTGTTTGGCAGATAGCAGCATAGTGCAATGGAGGAGACTGCTAGCTGTGTCAGTGGTTGATGGAGGTTGGTATAGAGCCCTAAAAGAACGCCTTGACCCTAACCAGCCAGGAGAAGTAAAGGGGTCTAGGCTCTCTCTCCCCACTAACCTTTTCTCTCCCATGTAAGGGTGGGAGGTTGGAAGGGATGTTGAGGCCTAACCACTCCAAATAAAGTAGAGCTTCAAAAAAGAGCATTACCAAGAGTGACCAATCTGGGTATGGTGGGCATATGTTTATAGTCCCAGAACCTGGAAGTTAATGGAAAGAAAACCATGATTCAATACTAGGAGTATAGAATGACCCAGAAAAAAAATGACAAGAACAAGAACTAATCAACATGAACAGAATGCTCACACAATTTTGGGAAATCAAAAGTCTGGGAGTCATAAAAGAGATATTTACGTACTCCTTTGAAAAATGTGATTCATGAAGAGGTGGATGCCTGGTTAGGAGCACTGGTTGCTCTTACAGAAGACCGGAGTTAAATTCCAAGCATTCACATTATGGCTTACAACCATCTGTTAAGTCCAGTTCCAGTTCCTCTGATACCCATTTCTTGCCTCTGCAGGCACCAGACACACACTTGGCATAGAAATGCAGGCAAACCAGACTTTGGACAGAGAGCTGGAAACCTTATGGAAGAAGAGGGAGATAGAAAGACCTGGGGTGGGCAGGGGGACAGGAGCTCCACAAGGAGAACAGAGCCAAAATACCTGAATCCAGGGGTTCCTGCAGAGACCTATACTCCAACCAAGGCCCATGTATGGAGAGGACCTAGACCTCCTGTTCAGTTTCAAAGTGGGTTCCCTAGTAAAGGATACAGGGACTGTCTGTGACATGAACTTAGTGGCTGGCTCTTTGATCACCTCCTCCTTGGGGGTACAGCCTTGCCAGGCCATAGATGATGATGATGCAGCAGCCTTGATGAGACCTGATAAGCCAAGGTCAGCTAGAAGGGAAGAAAGTCCTCCCCTATCAGTGAACTGCTGAAGGAGCATAGGAGGAGAACAGGGAGGGTGGGTGGGACTTGGAGGAGATGAGGGAGGGAGCTACAGTTGGAATACAAAGTGAATAAATTAAAAGAAAGAAATAAAGAAAGAAGGAAGGAAGGAAGGAAGGAAGGAAGGAAGGAAGGAAGGAAGGAGAAAAAGTGCATGGACAAAAAAAGAAATGCAGGCAGACATATATGCATAAAATAAAAAGAAATAAACATTTAAATAAGGTGTTGTAACAGCATATGCATGATTCCCTGGTTGAATTGCCAAAGTTTGAATTTCTTTTTTTTTATTTAATTTTATTTTATTAATTACACTTTATTCACTTTGTATCCCCCCATGAGTCCCTCCCTCCTCCCCTCCTGGTCCCATCCTCCCTCCCCCTTCTTCACACATGCCCCTTCCCAAGTCCACTGATAGGGGAGGTCCTCCTGTCCTTCCTTCTGTTCTTAGTCTATCAGATCACATCAGGAGTGACTGCATTGTCATATTCTGTGGCCTGGTAAGGCTGCTCCCCCCCTCAGGGGGAGGTGATCAAAGAGCAGGCCAATCAGATTATGTCAGAGGCAGTCCCTCTTCCCATTACATGTAACCCACTTGGACACTAAACTGCCATGGGCTACATCTGTGCAGGGGTTCTAGGTTATCTCCATGAATAGTCGTTGGTTGGAGTATGAGTCTCTGGGAAGACCCCTGTGTTCAAATTTCTGGTTCTGTTGTTCTCCTTGAGGAGTTCCTGTCCTCTCCAGACCTTACTATTTCCCACTTCTTACATAAGATTGTGTGCACACTGCCCAACAGTTGGCCATAAGTCTCAGCATCTGCTTTGATAGGCTGCAGGGCAGAGCCTTTCAGAGGTCCTCTGTAGCAGGTTCTTAGGTTGTTTCCTGTTTTCTTCTTCTTCTGATGTCCATCCTCTTTGCCTTTCAGGATGGGGATTGAGCGTTTTAGTCAGGGTCCTCTCTCTTGACTAGTTTCTTTAGATGTACAGATTTTAGTAGGTTTATCCTATGTTATATGTCTATATGAGTGAGTATATACTGTGTCTTTCTGCTTCTGGGACAGCTCACTAAAGGATGATCCTTTCCAGGTCCCACCATTTACCTGCAAATTTCATGATTTCCTTACTTTTCATTGCAGAGTAATACTCCATTGTACAGTTGTACCACAACTTCTGCATCCATTCTTCAGTTGAGGGTCATCTGGGCTGTTTCCAGCTTCTGGCTATTACAAATAAAGCTGCTAGAAACATGGTTGAGCAAATGTCTTTATAGTGTACTTGAGCCTCTTTTAGATATATGCCTAGGAGTGGTATAACTGGATCATGAAGCGCTATTCCTAGTTGTCTGAGAAAGCGCCAGATTGCTTTGCAGAGTGGTTGTACCAGTTTACACTCCCACCAGCAGTGGAGGAGGGTTCCCCTTTCTCCACAACCTCTCCATGTCATAGCACAGGTAACATGGAATGCTGTGATCACTACCTCAAAATCACCACATTGAAACCGCCTTAGGATGTGATGCGAGAGGGTGGTTTAAATCTCATGTGAATTACTGGCTACATCCCCTGTAAGCTTGTGAATTTTTGCCATGTGTAGTGGTCACCTGTTGTTTTACAAATCTACAAATTTGTCTGATATCTCTCCAATACAAGTATTTTCTGGCTAACAAAAGCAAATTATGTTAATAATATTGGCTTTATAATTGATTCCCTGAAAATTCTTTATATATAATTATATGCAATTAAAAGCACTTTTAGTGACATTTTCAGGTTTAAGCAGATTATCAAAGATGTTCATTGTACAAAAGAAAAAAACCTTGTGGTACAGGAAAACAAGGGCTGTACAAGCTGCATTTATTATGTTCTATTCATTTTTACTCAGAAAGCCTCTGTCTAAAACAATGTTGCTACTCCATCAACAGTGGCTCGATGGCTTTTAGCCAGGTTGGCTCCTATGGGCCCTGATGGAGGGTGGAAGAATCCACCGCTAAGTTGTTGAGCATTTTCTACCCACCTGGGGACTAAGTTGTATGTTAAGTGTGGGATGGGGCTCAAGTGGAGGTACAAAGGGGTTCTAACTGTTTCTCAGTGCTAATGGAGCCTTCTGGTGCAAGAAGGCAGTGGGATGGCCTCATGATCCAGGCGGACGGTTGCACAGACAGGCTCCCTGCACACTCCTGCACCCCAAGGTGTTCAGAGTGGGGTCAGAGGTGACAGCAAAGGGCTCTCGGTGCAGCTGGCACACAGGAAAGCCCTGAGAGAGCGGCTCAGACGCGCGCGCGCACTGAGCCGCCTCCTCGCCACGCCCACTTCCTGCTCCATCCCGCGCCGTTCTTGGTGCCTCTCCCGGTGAACCGGATGCGCTGCCAGTCTCCCACTCCGCATCCTTAGCCTCCTCCCGGCTGCCCGGAGAAGCCGCTGCCACCCCGAGGCCTTCGGCCAAGAGGTTGCTGGCGACTGGCCCGGCGGGGCGCGGCCACGGGAGGAGCTGGGCGCGCACGGCTACCGCGCGTGGAGGAGACACAGCCCTGCGGCCATGGGTGCCAGGGCCGCTCCTTCACGCCGGAGACAGACGGGCCGCCGCCTGCGCTACCTGCCCACCGGCAGCTTCCCCTTCCTCCTCTTGCTGCTGCTGCTCTGCATCCAGCTCGGGGGCGGACAGAAGAAAAAGGAGGTAGATTGGAATCCGCGGGCGGTCGCCTGAGGGCCGGGGCGGGCTGGAGCTGGCCGCGTTGCTAGGAAGCCCCGCCGCGTTGCTAGGCAGCGGGGATGTGGGCGCTGGCGCCCGGGGGCGGGAGCCACGTGGGCGGGAGCGGGTTGGGCGTGTCCCCTGGGCGCCACAGGCTGGGGGTGCTGAGGGTGACCCTACTCCTACCGTCCAGGGGGTGCGGGCTGATGTCGGACTGAACGCGTCGAGCCTCAGGTGTAGGCCGGGGTTTGGTTGCTGGTGTTCCTAAAGGGCGTGCTGGGCGAGAAAATGCCCTGTGCAAGTACTTGCGAGCACCGAGGAACTGATTACTCCGTATTCGGCTCTCTGTTGTTTATGTTAAGACGTCAAGTCGAGTTCGTTATTCTGCATTCCGAATTGTGCCCTTGCTGAACTAACTGAATGCTTACATTTGTGTTCAACTGTGGGTAATTGAAAGAACAGTCGCAATTTTATTTTTTTTACCCTTTGCTTATTTATTTGTGAACTTTGGGTCATCTGATTTATTTTTCCAACCCACCTCTAGTTTTTGAGGGTGAGGTTTTGTTTATCTAAATGGATTGTAGAATTATTTGTGAGCTCAGTTTTGCAGAATTAACGTGGAAATCTGGTCTAGTCGCTTCACAAAAGCCTTTATTTTGGAATTGTGACGAAGATTTCTAATTCTAGACCTTTCGTAAGAGTACTTTGTTCATATGGGCGAAGATAGTCTTTTCCTGTTGAAATTCCGCAAGTACACCAGGTTCATAATCTGAATCTGGTTCTGTTTATTACCAGAGTTTCCGAAAAATAATGTAACATATAAGCAGTAATTGTCTTCATTAGTTTAATTTTTTTTTTTTTTTTTTTTTTTTTTTAGTGTTGTGTGTTCTGTCTGAATGCATGTCTGTGCACCACTTGGGTTTCTGGTGTCCCAGGAGGCATCAGATACCCCTAGAACTGGAGTCACAACAGGTTGTGAGCCCACATATGAGTGCTGGGAATCAACCCCAGAGTGCTAACAGCTGAGTTCTCTCCAGTCTCCTCTCTTCAGCTTTGCTTGAAACGACCCCCGTAAGAACCGCTCTTCGCTGCCCACCCCTTGAATGCTTTTCTTTTTTTCTCTTTACATGAGAAGTTGGACATATGAAATTCTTGGTATTTTGGTAAGAGATTGGAGATTGCACTTCAACCCAAATTAGATAGATTTTCTAGCACTTTGTGTCTTGTGGCATATTTTCCAGAGTCTTAAATTTAGTAGGATGTTTGCAGCATATTTTTTTTGGGGGGGGAGGGATAGGGGTGATATACAAAGCAGAGGGCAATAGTAATTAATGAGGAACGTCATGGCATTTGTGATGTTTTTGTTCTTAAGAATGTCACTACGGCCGTTTTTTAAGTTGTAGAGAAAATATTAGAAAGTTTACAGGTTCATAGGTTCTTACCATTCCCAATTCTGAGACTATATCAATGTATAAAATGTTGGGGAACTTGTTATAATTAAATAATTAAGCCTAAAATACATAATTGCTCCCCTTATAATCCATAAACGTTAGCAGATAAGATGTTTTATGAAAGGAAAAGATGAGGAGCTTCTGAGATGGCTCAGCTGGTGGAGGCATTTGCCATCAAGCCTCATGACTTGAATTCCATTTCCAGAATCCTCTTGGTGGAGAAAGCCAACTCCTATGAACTGTCCTCTGACCTCAACACACAGGCTGTGGCACATGCACGCACATACATGCACACACACACACAGGCACACAGGCCTGCACACATGAACACATGCATAAAGATGGGGGGGATATGATTCCAGATTGAAAAGGGATGCCTTCAAAAGTCCCTTTGATATATAAAAAAAAAAGCACCAAATAATAATATTCGGTGTTATTACAGAGTACACATAGTTTATGTAAAGAAAACAGAGAGGAAATTAAACTCTTGAAGTGTTGGAAATGATATTCTCATAATTCTGGAAGCATAAATACTGTATTGGAAACAGTGAGAAAATGGTAGCCCAGCATTGTTTCTAGTAGATTTTTTTTTTCTTTTCTGACTTAAGAACCTAATTGCCAGTATAAGATTATACAGCATTAGAAAGCAGAGCAGTTGGAACATAATCTAAAATAGACATACTGATACCTGTTTTAGAATGGCAGCCTTGGCATGACTATATTTCCCTTTCTAGGAGGGAAGCCATGTTAAAATCTAAAGTTAAACTGGGAAAATGGTGGTGTTAACTTTTAATATAGCAATTATGACAGCAACAACTACCATTATGGATTTTTTTGAGTCATAGATGGTCCATTTACAACTGCATCTCTGATTAGGCAAACACTTCACCTTGAAGTTTAGGTTGCTTATTTTCAAATCCAGGTATCAAATACTTACATCTTATTATATTGAGGTTAAGACTGTGTAAAGTGTCCACTACAGTGTCTAAAACATACTAGCAAATGATCAGTGACTACCAGGTACTGCTGTGTGATGCCTGTATAAAGAAAAGTATTAATATGATGGCGTTCTGAAATGTAAGTTAAACTCTTCTTAAATAAACTACAGAAATAAATTGTGTGACTTCTGTAATAAATTATTGTATTACAAAATACTGAAGTCTTAAACTCCTGGGTTGTTAAAGTACCCTAGAAAGGCTTTTCTGTCACACAAGAGTTAGTGATAGCCCCATGCACACCTGTGTATATTGTGTTTTTACACATTTCTTCATGAAGTGATATTTATATTCCCCAAAATGAGTTTTGTTATTTTTTCTGTTTAAGAATATACACAAAGCTGGGCACAGTGGTGCATGCTTTTAATCCCAGCACTTGGGGAGGCAGAGGCAGGCAGATCTTTGTGATTTCGAGGCCAGCCTAGTCTACAGAGTGACTCCAGGATAGTCAAGGCCTGTCTTGAAACAGACAAACAAACAAACAAACAAAAAAGAAACAAAAAATCCCAACAGCAACAAAAAATATATATACTCAAGAGAAATAATTGAGTAGCTAAAGAAGATTGAAGATTTTAGAACTTAACTTCCCTTAAATACATTGAATACAGCTATATAAACAAACCTTTGAATGCTTTTCATGCTAAGGGATATGACTTTGCAGGAAATTTTGGGTTCATATTGGTATTCATTTGCATATCTAGTACATTCTGCCTGGCTTTTTAAAAAGCAGTCTCTTGTTTTCTTACATCGTTAACATTTATCAGTTAATCACCTTAATTTAGAAATGTTTTCTTCCACAGCCATGTTTCTTTAGCATGTGCAGTCTCATAGATAGCTTTTAATCTTCCTGCTTCTTTACTCTCTCTAGCCCTGAATACTTATTGGTCTTGGATTTGAGCTATATGCCTTGTGACTGAAAGTTCTCTATTTTTGCATATTCAGATTTCCATAAAAATCACTCTTGAAGCACCATGGCAATCCCACTGAGATAGAGAATTCCCCTTTGATTAAGTGTAGGAGTAAAAGGACAGGTCAACAAAACAGAAATCAAACAAACAATAACTCTGACAGAGGTCATGAATCAAATGGACCTCATGGACATCTACAGAACCTTTCACACAAACTCAAAAGAATTTACCTTCTTCTCAGCACCTCATGAAACCTGCTCCAAAATAGACCATATAGTTGGTCACAAAGCAAACTTCAACAGATACAAGAAGTTTGAAATAATCCCTTGTATCTTATCTGATCACTATGGACTAAAACTGGACCTCAGTGACAAAAATAGCAAAAGGCCTACACACACATGGAAACTGAACAACTTGCTTCTAAATGACAGCTGGGTCAGAGAAGAAATAAAGAAATTAAAAACTTCCTAGAATTCAATGAAAATGAAGGCACAACATACCCAAACTTACGGGACACAATGAAAGCAGTGCTAAGAGGAAAGTTCATAGCACTAAGTGCCTTCAAAAAGAAATTTGAAACATCTCATGCAAGCAACTTAATGGCTCACTTAAAAGCCCTAGAAAAAAACAGAAGCAGACACACCAAAGAGGAGCAGACGGCTGGAAATAATCAAACTCAGGGCTGAAATCAATAAATTAGAAACAAATAAAACAATTCAAAGAATCAATGAAACCAAGAGCTGGTTCTTTGAGAACATCAACAAGATGGATAAACCCTTAGCCAAACTAACTAAAAGGCAGAGAGAAACTATCCAAATCAACAAATTCAGAAAAGGGGGAAATAACCACAGACACTGAAGAAATCCAAACAATAATTAAGTCTTACTTCCAAAGTCTATATGCCACAAAATTTGAAAATCTAAATGAAATGGACAATTTTCTTGACCAATTCTCCATGCCAAAGAAACAGGCTGATGGTGAAAAGCACATATTTGTTGTTGTATGTGTGTGGAACCAGTGGGTGAACATTTTGCTGGTATCCAGGTAATTTTTATGTATATATTTTGGGCAGGTCCTGAGGCATATGAAATTAAGCAAATACAAAAAGGAAACTTTATTCTTTTCTCTGGTGTGGTTCTTCTGGTCTTCCATGCTGTTAATAGTTCTATTTAATGGAAGTAATTTCTCAATAATCAAGAACCTAGTCACTTGTAGTATAATATATCATGGTAGTTTTTATCCTGTTTTGGATGTAGTGTACTGGGATGCTGGCTGCAAATCATTTCCTGGGGGTTTATACATGGATTTATGAAGAGTTTCTTTTTTAAATTTTTATTTTTTATATTAGTTACAGATTATTTAATTTATATCCCAGCTGTAGCCCCTCTCATTCCCTCCCAATCCTACCCTCCTTCCCTCATCTCCTCCCTGCCCCTCTCTAAGTCCACTGATAGGGGAGGACCTTCTCCCCTTCCATCTGGCACTAGCTTATCAGGTCTCATCAGGACTAGGTGCAATGTCCTCTGTATCCTAGGTAGGTTGCTCCTTCCAAGGAGGATGGGGAGGTCAAAGAGCCAGCCACTGAGTTCATGTCAGAGACAGTCCCTGTTCCACTTACTAGGGAGCAACTATGTCCAAGCAGGGTTTCTACTTATATCCATGCATGGTCCTTAGTTGGAGAATCAGTCTCAGAAAAGACCTCTATGCCCAAATATATTTGGTCCTTGTGGAGCTCCTGTCCTCTCCAGGTCATACTAACTCTCCCATCTTTCTTATGATTTCCTCCACTTGGCCCAAGGTTTGTTATGAGTCTCAGAATCTGCTTTGATACACTGCTAGGTAGAGTCTTTCAGAGACCCTCTGTGTTAGGCACCTATCCTGTTTTTTGTTTCCTCCTACTTCCAGTGTCCATCTCATTTGTCTTTCTAAGTGAGGATTGATCATCTTACCCAGGGACCTCCTTCTTGCTTAGCATCTTTAGGTGTACAGATTTTAGTATGTTTATCCTATCTTATAGGTCTAGTAGCCACTTATAAGTGAGTATATACCATGTGTGTCTTTCTGCCTTTGGGATACCTCACTCAGGATGATCTTTTCTAGTTCCCACCATTTGCCTGCAAATTTCATGATTTCCTTGTTTTTAGTTGCTGAGTAGTATTCCATTGTGTAATTGTACTGCAATTTCTGTATCCATTCCTCCATTGATGGACATCTGGGTTGTTTCCAGGGTCTGGTTATTATGAATAAAGCTGCTATGAATGTGGTTGAGCAAATGTCCTTATAGTGTACTTGAGCATCTTTTGGCTATATGCCTAAGAATATATCCAAATTCTGGATATATATAGCTGGATCTTTAGGAATTACTATTTCTAATTGTCTGAGAAAGCACCAGATTGATTTCCAAATTGGTTGTACAAGTTTACATTCCTGCTAGCAATGAAGGAGTGTTCTCCCTTTCTCTACAACCTCCCCATCATGAGTTGGCACTTGAGTTTTTGATCTTAGCCATTCTGATGGGTCAAGGTGAAATCTCAGGGTCATTTCGACTTGCATCTCCCTGATGGCTAAGGAAGTTGAGCATTTCTTTAAGTGTTTCTCTGCCATTCTATATTCCTCTATTGAAAATTCTCTGTTTAGCTCCGTACCCCATTTTTAATTGGATTACTTGATTTTTTTTTAACTTCTTTAGTTCTTTATATATTCTGGATATTAGCTCTCTGTCAGATATAGGGTTGGTGAAGATCGTTTCCCAATCTGTAGACTGTTGTTTTGTTCTGACGACAGACAATGTCTTTTGCTTTACAGAAGCTTTTCAGTTTCATGAGGTCCCATTTATTGATTGTTGACCTTAGAGCCTGTGCTGTTGGTGTTCTGTTCAGGAAATAGTCTTCTGTGCCAATGAGTTCTAGGCTGTTCCCCACTTTTTCTTCTAACTGATTTAGTGTGTCTGGTTTTATGTTGAGGTCTTTGATCCACTTGGACTTTGCTTTTGTGCAGGATGATAAATATGGATCTGTTTTCATTTTTCTGCATGTAGAGCTTCTTAAAATAACATACCATATATATGTATGTATGTATGATATCATATATACAAACACCCAGGTGTATATATCAAGTATCATAGCTTCAAAATGTTATTCAGAAGCATAAGTCATTTTTCCTTGTGATTGGTTTCTATCTACCTCTCTGTCTGTCTTTTTTTTTTTAAGCTTTGGAAGAAAAGGTCATCAGTAAGCTTGTAGAGTATTTTGAAATCATTAATTTTTTAATATACACAAAATAGCATCTAAAGGCACTAGCGGACTGAAAAATAGTAAAGATGAAAGGAAGTTTTAAAAGTGGTGTTAAAAGTCATCTGTGATGGTGCACACCTTCATTCCTAGCACTCAGGGAGGCAGGTGGATCACTTCCATTGCAGCTTGCTCTACAAAGTGAGTGAGTCCAGGACTGCCAAGGCTACCCAGAGAAACCCTGTCTGGAAAAGCAAAATAAATAAATAAAATAAATAAATAAACAAAAAGGTGTTGTTAAACTTTTTTTCATATATGTACTGGCCACTTGCATGTTTTGATCAATGTCTTTCATTTTAGGATGCATTTTAAAATCTAGGTACTTTTCTGTGCTGTTGTGGTTTATGGGTTTCTTATATATTTGCATGTGGACCCTCATTATATATATAGTTGGCAGTTACTGTCTTCCATTCCACAGGCTGCTCACTCTGATGATTGTTTCCCTTTCTGTGGTGCAGATTTGTAGTTGTTGGAATCTTGCTTGTCTGTTTTTGCTTTTTTTCTTGTGCTTCTGAGAACTTTTCTTAAAAAGTGTGTAGCTATTCAGTGCCTGAAATGTTTAGAGTGAGTAACTATTTGGATGTCATGTTTTCTTGTAGTTTTACAGTGTCAGGCCATGCAGTGAAGTCTTAACTGAATGCACTGCATTGGTTTTGTTCTAAGGTGAGTAACAGGTGCCTGGTTTTATTCTTCCATTTGGGGAAGAATTTACCTATGTGTATATACCTACATATATATACATATATATGTATATGTGTATACATATATACACACAGGTGGCAGATATACAACACACTGATTTGACTACAATTTCTAAATTTAGGTTATCTGTTTCTTTATTAAATTGCTTAATAAAGAAATTAAGCCAAAGCAAATTTCAGTTACAAGTAATATTCAAACTGCTTCCCACTGTGGGCCACAAAATATGAGGGAAAATACTTTTTTTGACAAAATACCTGATGAGCAATTTAAGGAGGGAGAAAGTGTTAATTCTTGCTCTTGTTTTGAGGGTACAGTCTTTTATGGTGTCAGGTATGAGGGGGGTCTTCACAGTCCACAGTTGTCAGCAGGCAAGGCAAGGATGCTGGTGTCATTTTTGTTTGTTTGTTCTTGGCCCCTAGCCCATGGAGTGGTGCTGCTCACAGTTCAGTTGGGTCCTCCTACCGCAGTAAACCCTGTGTGGAAAACTCCCTCACAGGCATACTGAGAGGTTTCTCTCCTAGGGATTCCAGATGCTGTCAGTCTGGATCAGAGAGGGTATCCATCAGAGAGGGTAGGTTTCACCTTTCTTGCCCAAGCTGTTTCTCCTATCCTATCTAACCCTGAATAAAGTGCTCCCCAGTGTCTTTGCCAAAGCTAGAAGTCAGGACCCATTTTACCAAATACCATTGGTAAGATACTGTCTGTCTGTCTTTCTCTCTGTGTGTATAAATGTGGAGGTCAGAGGTCAACTGGTGTCATTCTTACTTTTTGAGAGATGGGCATTTTGATTGGTCTAGAACTCTGATTAGGTTTAGGCTGTCTGAAATGAGAGCTCTAGGTATCTGTCTGTCCCTACCTACCTGGCTTTTTACAAATTTTTATTTTAGTTTACTTTTTACATCAGTTCTAGGAATTAAATTTAGTCATCATGTTTGCATACACCTCACTTTAGTTTTCAAATTTTACTTTATAGGTAATCAAATCATAGTTACTCATGATAGATGAGAAAACTTAGAAAAGCTGTAATTTGTGTATGTACAACCAGACAACAAATGTTGATCTCTTACGTTCAAGATTTTTTTTTTTTTTTTTTTTTTTTTTTTTTTTTTTTTTTTTTTTTTTACATGAAGTGTCCTGTACTCCAGGTTGACCTGAGATGCTTCTGCCTCTTTCTACCAAATGTTGGGACTACGGGTGTGAGGTACTATGCTGGCTCAAGTTACATCTAATGAGTAGAAGTACAGGATACTTCAAGATCTGAAAAGGAATAGAGTATAATAGTTACATTCTTTCTAAGTCCGTTGTCTGTCTCTCTCTCTGTGTGTGTGTGGGGGGGGGTATCTTTTTTAAAATTTTTATTTATTACAATTTATTCACTTTGTATCCTAGGTGTAGCCCTCTACCTCCCTCTGCTCCCCCAATCCACTGATAGAGGAGTCCTCCTCCCTTTCCATCTGTTCCTAGTCTATCAGGTCTCATCTGGACTGTCTGCTTGTCTTCCTCTGTGGCCTGGTAAGGCTGTCCCCCTAACCCCTTTCAGGGGAAGTGATCAAAGAGCCAGCCATTGAGTTCATATCAGAGACATCCCTTGTTCCCACTTGGACACTGACCTGCCATGGGCTACATCTGTGCAGCAGTTCTAGGTTATCTCCATGCATGGTCCTTGGTTGGAGTATCAGTCTCAGAAAAGACCCCTGGGCCCATATTTTTTTGATTCTGTTGCTCTCCTTGTAGAGCTCCTGTTCCCTCCAGGCCTTTATCTCCTTTCTTTCATAAGATTCCCTGTACTCTGCCCAGAGTTGGGCTATGAGTCTCAGCTTCTGCTTTAATACCCTGCTGGGTAGAATCTTTCAGAGGCCTTCTGTGGTAGGCTCCTGTCCTGTTCCCTGTTTTCTCCCTCTTCCGATGTCTATCCTGTTTGCCTTTCTCAGTGAGGATTGAATATCTTACCCTGGGTCCTCCTTCTTGCTTAACTTCTTTAGGTGAACAGATTTTAGTTTGATTATTCTATATTATATGTCTAATATCCACTTGTAAGTGAGTATATACCATGTGTGTCTTTCTGCTTCTGGGATATCTCACTCAGGATGATCTTTTCTAGTTCCTACCATTGGCCTGCAAATTTCATGATTTCCTTGTTTTTACTTGCTGAGTAGTATTCCATTTTGTAATTGTACTGCAATTTCTGTATCCATCCCTCAAATAAGGAACATCTGGGATGTTTACAGATTCTGGATATAATAAATAGAGCTGCTATGAACATGGTTGAGCAGATGTCCTTGTTGTATACTTGAGCATAGTTTGGATATATGCCTAGCAGTGATATAGCTGGATCTTGAGGAATTACTCTTCCTAATTGTTTGAGGAAGCACCAGATTGATTTCCAAAGTGGTTGTACAGTTTACATTTCCACCAGCAATGGAGGAGGGTTTCCCCTTTCTCCACAACCTCTCCAGCATGTGTTGTCACTTGAGTTTTTCTAAGCCATTCAGATAGGTTAAGGTGAAATCTCAGGGTGGTTTTGATTTGCATTTCCCTGATGACTAAGGACTTTGAGCATTTTTTTAAGTGTTTCTCTGCCATTCTATCATCTAACTTACTTTTGTTGGTTACTCTGTCATTGTAACAAAACTTTAAAAAGATAGTGTAAGAATAGATGATTTGAGTTAGAAAAAAAACTGTTGAATTGCTTCCTGTTGCTGTAACAAACACTAACCAAATAAAAAGAAGAAAGGGGAACAATGGGTTTATTTCATCTTAGACCTCCAGATAACATCAGCTTGTCTCAAATCCAATGGCTCTTGGCAGTGGCTGAAAAGAAGGTGTCCTCAGAGCTGAGATTTCTTCTAGATCATTCCAGTTCCGGGAAGAATGTAGTTCCTCTTAGGAGTTGTTGGGCTCATTCTCTGTCTGTAGTTTTTTTTTTTTTTTAATTTTTTTTAATTTTTATTATTAGTTACATTTTATTAACTCTGTATCCCAGCTGTATCCCACTCCCTCATTCCCTCCCAATCCCACACTCCCTCCCTCATCTCCTCCCTGCCCCTTTCCTTCTCCCCTTTCATCTGGCCCTGTTTTCAGGACTGGCTGCAAAATCCTCCTCTGTGGCCTAGCAGGGCTGCTCCTTCCTTGGGGAGTGGGGAGATCAAAGAGCCTGCCATTGAGTTCCTGTCAGAAATAGTCCCTGTTCTCCTTACTGGGAAAACTCAATTGGTTAATGAGCTACCATGAGCTACATCCAAGAAGAGGTTCTAGGTTATATCCATACATGGTCCTTGGTTGGAGAAACAGTCTCTTATTAAACAGACCCCTGTGCCCAGATGTATTTGGTCCTTGTGGAGCTCCTCTCCTCTCCATGTCATACTAACTCCCCTTTCATAAGATTCCCTGCACTCTGCTGAAGGTTTGGTTATGAGTCTTATTATCTGCTTTGATGCACTGCTAGGTAGAGTCTTTCAGAGGCCCTCTGTGGTAGGCACCTGTCCTGTTACTTGTTTTCTCCTACGTCCAATGCCCATTCCATTTGTCTTTCTAAGTGAGAATTGATCATCTTACCCCGGGTCTTCTTTCTTGTTTATCTTCTTTAGGTGTATAGATTTCATTATGTTTATCATATGGTATAGCACCTTACACCCATCAAAATGGCTAAAATAAAAAACTTGAGTGACAACACATACTGGAGAGGTTGTGGAGAAAGGGGAAACCCTCCTCCATTGCTGGTGGGAATGTAAACTGGCACAACCACTTTGGAAATCAATCTGGTGCTTTCTCAGACAATTAGGAATACTACTTTCTCAAGACCCAGCTATACCACTCCTAAGTTGCTCAAGTACACAACAAGGTCATTTGTTCAACCATGTTTGTTTGTATCAGCTTTTTTTTTTTTTTTTTGTAATAGCCAGAACCTGGAAACAACCCATATGTTCATCAATGGAGGAATGGATACAGAAACTGTGATACTTTTACACAATGGAATACTAGTCAGCAATCAAAAATGAGGAAAGCATGAAATTTGCAGGCAAATGGTGGGATCTAGAAAAGATCATTCTGAGTGAGATATCCCAGAAGGAGAAAAACACACATGGTATATACTCACTTATAAGTGGCTACTAGACCTATAAGATAGGATAAACATACTAAAATCTGTACACCTAAAAATGCTAAGCAAGAAGGAGGTCCCTGGGTAAGATGATCAATCCTCACTTAGAAAGACAAATGAGATGGACACTGGAAGTAGGAGGAAACAAGAAACAGGATAGGTGCCTAACACAGAGGGTCTCTAGACGTTAGAGCATGGCTGCTTGCTTTCTTATAGTAAACGTACCCTCACTGAACTTCATTCTTTAAAATCTTCACCAGGTTAGGCCAGGCCTACCCTCTCTTTAATATAATCAGCAAATTAGGGATTTATGTCTTCAAATACTTACACTGAACATTAATATAGCTTTGGGGATATTAGTGTTTTATATCACAGATCTCATATGCAGTTTAGAAGAGAGAATTATGAGTATGGGTCATCGGGTATTATTTTAGAATTGGGTGTATTAGGCTATATTTTTAGAATTTATATACTCTTAAATATTAGCTTTTAAAGTAAGCTTTAGGTATGGCATTCTGTAAGATAGCATTATTTTATACTTTTAGCAGCGGCTGAAATAAAAGCAGAAATAACATTCTATAAGAGTTTACTCGGGAAAGCAAGACATAAGAATGTGTCTATCCCCCATCTTTTGTCTGTCATGTATCATCTGTCTAACAATGTATCATCTATCAATAATCATCTATCTTTCCGTCTGGATTTGTTACAGGTACTTGACCTTACCCAGTGGTGGGCACTAAGTTGTCTCAGAAAGCACATAATCTGCATGTTGGTTCATTCTCTTAACAGAAAACAAGAAAAATAAGTACCTTCTGTATCATTTGAAATATTTGAATAATTACCTTCATCCAGCTGCCAATAGATAGTATTGTGGGGAAATTATGGATTTTTCTTTACATTATTGTTGCCAAGTCTGACTACTATAGAATTTTAAAATAACATTTTAACAAAATTGACAACTTGCATGATATTATATGGTTATTGTAAAAATACCATTGATACTGCTTTTTTTTTTCTTTCTTTTTGTGTTGGGAATTAAACATAGGGCCTGGGCATGCTAGGCAAATGAACTTATGTCTTTTCAATAACCAGTGTTGTTTGTGAATGGACAATGACTATGTGAACATATTTATGAGCAGTTGTAGGGAAAGACCTCTCATGTCTTTTTCCTGCTGTGGTTTTCCATTTCATTCAACATGTTGCATTATATTTTTCTCTAAGTTGTCTTAATGGTGTGCAAGAGATACATTATCAATTTTCTCTTTATAGGTACAGCTAGATGACATTTCCTGTCAGACTGGTGTTTGAAAGGGCAGTATGACAGGTAGGCCAGGAGTGTGCACACATGTTCTCCTCTCCCCTTTGCTTTCACTGTCATTGCTGTTCCTATGTCTCAACTGCATTACAGCAAAAGCTCCCTGTATGGTTCAGTGCTGTTTTGCCCAGGACACTAGGAGGGTAGAAGGGCCACACTTTCCTAATGAAAAGTGCCATGTTTTTCATGGCTCCAAACAATGGATAGTTACTATTTCCCAGTGCTAGAGGTGAGATGTAAAAAATACCAGCCTCACTGCCTAAATAGCTGTCTGTAGGCTTTGTTCTCTGAAGGCACTGAAGAGAAGGTTTAGTTGCTTATTTAGAGAGACAGTTTATGAAAATCAAATGCTGTGACAAATCCCATCTCTTTCTGTGCATTTAAGTACGCCCACTTTAGTATAGTACATTTCAGCTGCATTTATATCTTGGGAGACACTGTACAGGAGAATACACCCCTCTGCCTAGTATTGATGAAAAGCCACTGAGCCTCTAAACTGACTTACTAGCATACATCCTTACTGTCTTCAATGGCCCACACTGTCAAAACATGGCACACTTAGAAGACAAAGTGCCTATAGCATGCTCTTTGGCATGTCTAGACTTAAGCATGGGATTTGATAGCTATTTAATGTATGGCCCCTTCTTACATGAAATACAGAAATTGTATTGCCAGAATATTTTTTTCAGGGCATCTAAAGGAATGTTTTAATATTAAACTACTAGTAAGTTCTCAAACCTACTAGCCTCCCTCCTCCCCCCTTTAAAAATAGTGCTTTGTAAGAAACCTGCTTAGGAGTATAGTTTAAATGACTAATTATATTTCATAGTGAAAAAAAAAAAGACTTTGGATTGTTTTTGCAAAATTTGCAAAATTCTGTCAGCTTTTTTGTCAAACATTTTTCCTTTTTTATTTTTTATATTAATTACAGTTTATTTTCTTTGTATCCCAGCTGTAGCCCCCTCCCTCAATCCCTCCCAATCCTACTCTCCCTCATCTCCTCCTTGCCCCTCTCTAAGTCCATTGATAGGGGAGGTCCTCCTCTCCTTCCATCTGACCCTAGTTTATCAGGTCTCCTTAGGACTGGCTGCAGTGTCCTCCTCTGTGGCCCAGCAAGGCTGCTTCTCCCTCCAGAAGGGGGGCAGGAGGTCAAAGAGCCAGCCACTGAGTTATGTCAGAGATATTACCTGTTCCCCTTACTAGGGAAACCCACTTAGATCCTGAGCTGCCATGGGCTACATCTGAGCAGGGGATCTAGATTATATCCATGCATGGTCCTTGGTTGGAGAATCAGTCTCAGAAAAGACCTTTTGCCCAGATATAATTGGTCCTTGTGGAGCTCCTGTCCTCTCCTGGTCTTACTAACTCCCCCTTCTTTGATATAATTCCCTGCACTCTACCCAAGGTTTGGTTATGAGTCAAAAACTCAAGTGACAACCCATGCTGGAGAGGTTGTAGAGAAAGGAGACCCCTCCTCCATTGCTGGTGGGAATGTATACTTGTACAGCCACTTTGGAAATCAATCTGGCGCTTTCTCAGACAGTTAGGAATAGCGCTACCTCAAGATCCAGCTATACCACTCCTATGCGTATATCTAAAAGGTGCTCAAGTACACAACAAGGACATTTGTTCAACCATGTTTGTAGCAGCTTTTTTTGTAATAGCCAGAACCTGGAAACAACCCAGATGTCCCTTAATGGAGGAGTGGCTACAGAAACTGTGGTACATTTACACAATGGAATACTACTCAGCAATTAAAAACAAGGAAATCATGAAATTTACAGGCAAATGGGATCTAGAAAAGATCATCCTGAGAGAGGTATCCCAGAAAGAGAAAGACACACATGGTAAATACTCACAAGTGAATACTAGACCTATAAGATAGGATAAACATACTAAAATCTGTACAAATGAAGAAGCTAAACAAGAAGGAGCTCCCAAGGTAAGATGATGAATCCTCACTTAGAAAGACAAATGAGATGGACATTGGAAGTAGGAGAAAACATTTTTCTTTTCCTTCCTTCCTTCCTTCCTTCCTTCCTTCCTTCCTTCCTTCCTTCCTTCCTTCCTTCCTTCTTTCTTTTCTTTTCTTTTTTTAATTTTTGTGAATTATACTTTGTTCAGTTTGTATCCCTTGTAGTCCCCTCTGTCCTCTTCTCCCAGTCTCATCTTCCCTCCCTGTTGTCCACCCATCCCCCACCCCAAGTCCACTGATATGGGAGGTCTTCGTCTCCTTCATTTTGATCCTAGTCTATCAGGGCTCATCAGGAGTGGCTGCACTGTCTTCCTTTGTGGCCTGGTATGGCTACTCTCCCATCAGTGGGAGGGGATCAAAGAGCAGGCCAATCAGTTCATGTCAGAGACAGTCCCTATTCCCATTACTATGGAACCCACTTGGACACTGACCTGCCATGGGCTACATCTGTGCCAGGGTTCTAGGTTATCTCCATCAATGGTCCTTAGTTGGAGTATCAGTCTCAGAAAAGACCCCTATGCCTAGATATTTGGTTCTGTTGCTCTCTTTGTGGAGCTCCTGTCTTCTCCAGATATTACTATTTCCCACTTCTTTCATAAGATTCCCTGCACTCTGCCCAAAGACTGGCCATAAGTCTCAGCATCTGTTTTGATACTCTGCAGGGTAGAGCCTTTCGGAGGCCCTCTGTGGCAGGCTCCTGTCCTGTTCCCTGTTTTATCCTTCTGATGTCTGTCCTCTTTGCCTTTCTGAACAGGGATTGAGCATTTTAGCCAGAGTCCTCCTTCTTGATTAGTTTCTTTAGATGTACAGATTTTAGTAGGTTTATTCTATATTATATGTCTACATGAGTGTGTATATACCGTTTGTGTCTTTCTGCTTCTGGGACAGCTCACTCAGGATGATTTTTTCTAGTTCCTACCATTTACCTGCAGATTTTATGATTTCCTTGTTTTAGATTGCTGAGAAATACTCCATTGTATAGATGTACCACAATTTCTGTATCCATTCCTCAGTTTAGGGGCATCTGGGTTGTTTCCTGGTTCTGGCTATTACAAATAAAGCTGCTACAAAACATGGTTGAGCAAATGTCCTTATTGTGTATTTGAGCATCTTTTGGATATATGCGTAGGAGTGGTTTAGCTGGATCTTGAGGAAGCGCTATTCCTAGTTGTCTGAGAAAGCGCCAGATTGATTTCCACAGTGGTTCTACACGTTTACATTCCCACCAGCAGTGGAGGAGGGTTCCCCTCTCTCCACAACCTCTTCAGCATGTGATGTCACTTGAGTTTTTGATCTTAGCCATTCTGATGAGTATAAGGTGAAATCTCAGGGTCATTTTGATTTGCATTTCCCTGATGGCTAAGGATGTTGAGCATTTTTTTAACTGTTTTTCGGCCATTCGATATTCCTCTACTGAGAATTCTCTGTTTAGCTCTGTATCCCATTTTTTATTTGGATTACTTGTTTTTTTGCTGTTTAACTTCTTGAGTTCTTAATATATACTGGATATTAGCCCTCTGTCAGATATAGGGTTGGTGAAGATCCTTTCTGATCTGTAGGCAACTGATTGGATTCTTATAACTATTCCCATGGTTATTTTTTTTATTGTTTGTTATTATTAGTTACATTTTATTAACTCTGTGTCCCAGCTTTATTCTGCTCCCTTATTCCCTCCCAATCCCAACCTCCCTTCCTCAGCTTCTCCCTGCCCCTTTCCAAGTTCACAGATTGGGGAGGACCTCCTCCCCTTTCATCTGTCCCTGTTTTATCAAGTATCTTCAGGGCTGGCTGGGAAGTCTTCCTCTGTGGCCTAGCAGATCTGCTCCTCCCTTGGGTGGTGGGGATTCAAAGAGCCAGCCATTGAGTTCTTGTCAGAGATAGTCCCTGTTCCCCTTACTATGGGAAACCAATTGGTTATTGAGCTACCACGAGCTTTGTCCGAGTAAAGGTTCTTGGTTATATCCATACATGGTCCTTGGTTGGAGAAACAATTTCAGAAAAAAACCCATGTGCCCAGATATATTTGGTCCTTGTGGGGCTCCTATCCTTTCCCTGTCATACTAACTCCCCTTCTTGGTTTGGTTTGGTTTGGTTTGGTTATGAGTCTTACTATCTGTTTTGAAACGCTGCTTGGTAGGGTCTTTCAGATGCCTTCTGCAGTAGACTCCTGTCATATGTCCAATGCACATCTCATTTCTCTTTCTAAGTGAGGATTGATCATCTTACCTCATGTCTGCTTTCTTGTTTATCTCCTTTAGGTGTATAGACTTCATTATGTTTATTATATCTTGTAGGTCTATATAAGCGAGTATATACCATGTTTGTCTTTCTCCTTCTGGGATACTTCCTTCACTCAGAATGATCTTTTCTAGATCCCACCATTTGCCTGCAAATTTCATGATTTCCTCCTTTTTTATTGGTGAGTAGTATTCCATTGTGTAAAAGTACCACAATTTCTGAACCCATTCCTCCGTTGATGGACATCTGGGTTGTTTCCAGGTTTTGGCTATTACAAAAAAAGCTGCTATAAACATGGTTGAGCAAATGTTCTTGTTGTGTACTTGAGAAAATTTGGGGTATATACCTAGCAGTGGTATAGCTGGGTCTTGAGGAAGCATTATTCCCTGATCTCAAGCTGTACTACAGAGCAATAGTAATAAAAACTTCATCGTATTGGCATAGAAACAGAATGGAGGATCAGTGGAACCCGAATAGAAGATCCAGAAATAAACCCACACACCTCTGAATACTTTATTTTTGACAAAGCAGCCAAATCCATTCAATGGAAAAAACAAACAAACAAACAAACAAAACAAAACAGCATCTTCAACAAATGGTGCTGATGGTGCTGGTCCAACTGGATGTCTACATGCAGAAAAATGAAAAAAGATCTATATTTATCACCCTGCACAAAACTAAAGTCCAAGTGGCTCAAAGACCTCAACATAAAACCAGATATTCTAAATCCGTTAGAAAAAAAAGTAGGGAACAGCCTAGAACTCATTGGCACGGGAGACAGCTTCCTGAATAGAACACCAACAGCACAGGCTCTAAGAGCAACAGTCGCTTTTTTTTGATGATGGTGTCCTTTGCTCTACAGAATCTTTTCAGTTTCATGAGGTCCCATTTATTGATTGTTGCTCTCAGAGCCTGTGCTGTTGGTGTTCTGTTCAGGAAGTTTTCTCCTGCCTACAGATTGGGAAAGAATCTTCACCAACCCTTTATCTGACAGAGGGCTGATATCCAATATATATAAAGAACTAAAGAAGCTGAAAAGCAACAAACCAAGTAATCCAATTAAAAAATGGGGAACAGAGCCAAACAGAGTATTCTCGATAGAGGAATATTGAATGGCAGAGAAACACTTAAAGAAATGCTCAGCATCATTAACCATTAGGGAAATGCAAATCAAAATGACCCTGAGATTTCACCTTACTTCCATCAGAATGGCCAAGACGAAAAACTCAAGTGACAATACATGCTGGAGAGGTTGTGGAGAAAGGGGAACCCTCCTCCATTGCTGGTGGGAATGTAAACTGGTACAACCACTTTGGAAGTCAATCTGGCGCTTACTCAGACAATTAGGAATAATGCTTCCTCAAGTCCCATGGTTATTTTAAAAATATTTTTATTTGTATGTTTCTGTATACATGTGTGTGGGGTGGTATATGTGGATGCTGCATGCTCATGGGTACCAGCAGAGGCCAGAAGAGGGTGTCAGATTCCCTGTTGATGGAACCACAGGCAGATGTGAGCCAACCAATGAGGGTGCTTTGCTGAGGTGCAGCCTTGAGTCCCCTGGAAAAACAGCAAATATTCTTTCTGAGCCCTCTCTCCAGCTCATAATTGGTCATAGTTTTGAAATTTAGCTTTTATTTATAAACTTTCATGATATTTGAAAATAACAAATTATAAAATCAAGCTAGTAGGTTTTTGTTGTTTTTTGGTGATTGTTTTATAGTAAAATTGTATGGTAAGAGTAGGATACTTTCAGTTATTGTTTCGATTTTATGTTTTGGAACATGAGTGTAGGTGCACCTGGTTCTGCTTGGTGTTTAAAGTACAGCGTGACTAGTGGTCTCACTTGTAAACTTGGCAAGTGTTGTAGTGTTGACTGTGTTTCGCAGTCCGTGAGCATCCATCTGAAGCTCATTGCTGTGTAGATAATTGTGTTTTCACCAGCCTTTCTGGGGGTGTGTTTACTGCCCAATTCTCTTCTGAAGTACTTAACTTCTTAATTCTTGTTGTCTTTCTCTTTTCATATGTTCTCTCAGGTGCTCATTTGTCATTTGCTTTGCATTTAATTTGAGGAGTTCTCTATCATTTTCTTAAAATGAGTTTTTAGACAAGTATGGCAATGATCAAAATCTAGTGTTATATGATGGGTTTATTAGATAATAGGGGAAATAAGGATGGATGTTTGTTCAGGCACAGAGTACATTTTATGAGTAGTTAGTCTTTTAGAGAATCTTATATAAGGAGGTTTTGAGTATGCATGCACTATTTGATTGTATGTGTGTATCCTGAGTACCTAAATTCCTGTGTGTGATTGAGAGGTAGAGGGAGAGAGGAGAAGGACAAGTATTTGTAGTAGAAATTGCCAGAAGGTGGCCTTGCTAATTGGCTCATGAAATAGGAAGGTAGAAAGGATGTATTCTTTCATTGCCTATCACTTCTGGCACAGAAAAACTCTGTTGTATGGAAGCTAAGCAGAATGTAAACAAAGTGAATATTTTAGTATTAATCCATGCCATTCTTTGTTTTAGGCATGGCTAATATATACATTAAGAAGACCAAAATTGTGCTACTGGAGTTTCTGTAGCTAGGGGAATAAGTGAGCAGGAGTCAAGTCTAGACATTCCTGAACCCAGTTTTATCTCTTTATACCACACCCTTCCCCAAACTAGATTTAATTGGGTTTATATTTCTTGTAGTTTCGGGCTTTTTCATAACTATGAAATAAATTTACAGTTTCTTTTATTTTCATTAGGAATATGATATAATCAAACATGTTTGAGTTCTGCTGTGTAAATTTGGTTTACCTTCTCTTTGGCAGTGGAGATTATTTTGTTCTTTATTTTCTTCTTGTCTTAAGTTAAGATTACTATTGTGATGAAACAACATGATCAAAACACAACTTAAGGAGGAAATGGTTTATTTTGCTTACGTTTTCATAGCGTAGTCCATTATTGAAGAAAGATAGGACAAGAACTCATATAGGCAGGAACCTAGAATTAGACTCTGACACATAGACTGTAGAGGGGTGCTTCTTACTAGCTTGCTCTTCATTGCTTGTTCAGTCTTCTTTCTTATAGAACCCAGGACCACCAGCCCAAGGATGACACCACCCACAATGGCCTGGGCCCTCCTGCATGGACCACTAATTAAAAAAATGCCCTCCAAGCTTGCACCTTTGAGGTTTTCTCCTTTGAGGTTCCTTCCTCTGAGATGACTCTAACTCATGTCAGGTTGTGTTACTTCTAGCCAGGACACATCCTCTCATTCAGGCTTTAGCCTCTTGGCTTACTAGCTTGGCTACTTTCTGTAGTTATGCAGGCAAATACAACTTTAGTAAATGCTGCTGGGCAGAACCGCTTTAGGCCAGATAATTCTGGCAAGTGTTTTATTGTGTGATTAGTTTCATATTGAATGAACAAAATTAGAGAAATTATAAAAGTTTAATGATAGGTTTTTTTTTTTTTTTTTTTTTTTTGCTTGTTTTTAAGATTGTCTCACATTGTATGTAGCCCTTGCTGACCTGGAGCTCACCATGTAGCTTAAACTGATCTTGAGTTTGCCAATTATCTCACTTCAGTCCCCTGAGTGCTGGGATTACCTTTGTGAGTCACCTTGGGTGACTGACAGTAATTTTAAAATTAGTGTTAGTGGTTTAAGAATAGGGTGACTGACAATAATTTTAAAATTAGTGTTAGTGGTTTAAGAATATGTGAAACAGATTGTTTGCAATCCTGCAAATGTGGAATTATCTCTGAGATTCTTCTCTGTTGTGTTGGCAAGTATTGTAGGATAGATAAGCAGTTTATTTCTTCAGTCACTCCTCTGTTTTACTCATCTCCTTCCATTTGTATTTTTTCCTTAGCTCCTGCTTGAAAATATACGGGGATTTTATTTTCATAGAAAAAAATACATATCCTGTTAATATAGACCAATTAAATTAAGAATTGGAGGAAAATTTCTCAGATGCATTTGAGATAACAAATTATAGCATAATGATAATGAAGCCCCATAATATATACACATAAAGTTTATTTAACTCATCTCAGAATATCTATATAATTATCCTGACAGCTGGTTGAGGGCAAAGTAAATAGCTTATAGCCAGAAGGAGCCAGCTATTTAGAAGGAAGATGACTGTATAATTTATCGTCCAAGCCAGGACACTTGAGAGTGAAAGAGAGGATACAATTAATAATTTTGCTGAGATAACAGAAGTAAGGTGAGGTGTTTCAACTGTGGCATCTGGTGACTGAGGTTAGATGCAGGGCAGGGTTTAGAGATGACTCCATAGTACCCGAGTGATACAATGCAGAGTTGATGTAGGTTTCTAGGATGTTTCTTGTGATCAGGTCTGTGTTACAGCTTTGCTTGGTTTGCTGCTTAGATAGCATAAGGGCAGGGGGGGAGTCGTGCTAATTGCTCTCCTGCTGCTTATTTCTGCAACTCTTTAACTCAGCTTTTAAACTTTTAACACACCACTTCTGTCCTTTTATTAAGAAGCAGTGAATTTTCATTCAAAAGGAAGCTTGTGTCCAGTTTTTTTTAAAGGTGAATTTTTGGATTATGTGTACAATACATGGGTTAAAAAAGCACTGTTTGGAGAGTCCCTGCTTTAAGAAAGATTGTCAGTATCATTATTACTCACACATTGCTCATCCCATTCCATTGGTTACTCTCGCAGGATATTGGAAGTCTGATTTAGCACAGCATGTTTCCTTTTTGTGTGGTAATTAATGTTATATAACATCTTAGCATAAATTTTGGTGTTTTTCTAGTGTTAAACAGTATCGTTTTATATTTTTTATTTTATTTTTATTTGTGTGTGTATATGTTTAGAAGCATCTTATTGAATGGTGACTGATTGTCCTGATGAAGCTTAATAGAAAATGAAAGCATGCATTCTGTTTTGAATATGCTGTGAATATATTATTTATAGCAGATGAAACCACATGAATCCAAACAGGAGTTTATGCCTACTTGCCTTCCTTGATTTGTAAATTGTATTAGTTACGTGTCTTGTTGCAGCCGTAAAGTACAAGAATAAGTAACTTGTGAAGGGTTTACTTTAGCTTACATTTTGGGGATACAGTGCACTGTGGTAGAGAATGTGTGGGTGGGTGGTTAGCTGTATTTTGGCTACTTTTATTGGGTTCTCTTTCCTATCTTCCCTATAACACTCCCATCACTTCACATCTCCCAAGACTAGGTAGGAGAGAAAGGTTAGAAGGGAAAGGTGTTATTATTTATTAAAAATCAATGAGGATGGTTAGCTGATACTCTCTGCAAGAAGTTTATTAGGAGGGTATGGAGGAAGGGGGCAGCAGAGAGAGAGAGAAAAGGGAAGGGGAAAGGGGGCGCCCCAAGAGAGGGAGGAAGAGAAAGGGAGAGAGAGAGTGAGAGAAAGAGAGAAAGAGAGAGTAAAAGAGAGAAAAAGAAAGAGTGTCAGAGAGAGACCACGTGTCAGGGTTAGCCCTTTAAGGGGCAAGGTAACCACGCCTTCCAGGTGTGGCCACCTGGCTGGCGACATGTGATGGCATCATAGGTTGCTGGGTAACACAGGAGCAGGTTGTGTTCCAAAATACTAACAAAAGGGGTCGTCTATCCTTAGACTAATTCCTGATGATTAGGAGCATCAGGTTCCTTGGGACAAGTTTTTTCTTCATCCTCAGGGTATCTCCAGCCAGCAAACAACATGGCAATCAGCAACCGCAGCAGGGGAGCAGCAGCTGCTTCAGCTTTTGGGGCTCTAGCATTTCTGTACCTTCTCAAGAGTCCCCAGAACTCCAAATATAATCTCTTTGCAGTGAGCAAATTCTTCATTCCTCCTTCAAGAAACTAAGAGTTCTCACTCATCCTTTGTATCTGCACTAAGGAAGGAGAGAGCAAGTACTGTTTATGTTTCCTTTCTTCTTTCTGTTCCATTGGAATCTGAGCCTGTGGGATTGGCTAGCGCCACTCAGTGGTTAGGGTTAGTCCTCCCTTCTCAGTTAACCTAATCCAGAATATCACAGACATGACAGTAAAGTGATAATTTTACTTGTGTTAGTACGCTCAACATAGTGTTCTATAATATGCCATGGTCTAATTATTTTGTGTTGTCTCACCACATATCTTAGTGGGAGTTAGTTTTGTTGAAGAGCTGAGTAAATTGAAGAGTTATATAGATTCAGGTAATTTGCCCTAAATCAGGACACTAGCAACTGTGCCATTCATTGTTAAAGTCAAGAGTTGACATCAAAGCTCTTTCCAATTAACCGTACTTCCCTCTGTGCTTCTTAGACTGGAGAGATGAGTGACAGTGTGTGTGACTCTGGTGGAGGGACAGTATGAAACCCGCTGACTGGTTCAGAATATTTGTGATCTTATGTTTTATGTATATTAAACCTTTTGCAGACTTTGCTTTCTGTTCATTCTTGTTATTTTAGAATGTGTTTCATTTATTTATCTATAATTTTTCTCCATTATATTGCTTTAGATTGTATAGTATATATTCTTGGCATGCTGTCTGTTTACCCCAAAGCAGTAGTTTAGGATTATTCTGTCAGCAATACTGCCTTCTGGTAGAGTAATTGACAGCTTTAGGACTGACTGTGTATGCAGCGGCAGTTAAGCAGCTCTGTTGAAGGAGTGTGGAGAAAGCCCTAGGTTGGCTTGCTGCACTTGCATAGGCCTGCTGTGAGGGAGACAGTGAGCCTAAATGGGTTTGGAGCATATTACTTGGGACACACACAGATGAGCTGAAACACCCTGCTTCCTCAGGAGGTCTGTGTCACAGCTTATCAGTGCTGAGTTTAGACTGGCTTTGCAGTGAGCCACTTGAAACTTCCTCAGCCCCATCTTTCATGAGCCAGAACGCCCTCATTCTGGTAGGAGAAGAGTCTGTGCTCAGAGGGGGGGGGGGCTGCTTCTGAAGCTTTTATGCAAATATTACTTAAAGATATTTCAAAACAAAGCTGTGAGACATGCACAGATGGTGTGGAACTTCACTTCCCCACTGCATACAGTCTCAACACTGTTGCTAATTCCTAAGAGGAGAGGGAAAGGCAGTTACCTTCACTGTAGAAGGTAGGGAACTGAGAAGGGACTTGTCACACTGGATCTTTCCTTAGGAAACTGTAGGTATGTCTCTGCCATTTCTTGGTGGTACTTTATTCCTCAGAGTCATTCCAGACTTTTTTCTTTTGTTTCTTTTTTTATATACATATAATTTTGGTAACTCTTTGCCCAGATGCCTAACATAGGGCACAAGTAGGATTTTGGCCCATGGTTGTTTCAGTGAGGACAGATTGATTTCACAGTTAAGATTGTCCTGTTGTTCTCGCAAATTTGAATTAATACCACTTACGAGAAGCGAATTAGTCGAATATTAAAGTACTATTTATTTTGATTGTGTGTGTGTGTATGTGCAAAGGTCAGGAGAAGGCATTTTGTATTCTTTTGAGCAGGGTCTTTTCCTAGAGCTGGAACTCTCAGTTTTTCTGCTTGTCTGGCGCCCAGCACCCAGAAGCAGTCCTCTACCTTTGCTTTCATCAATGCTGAGATTACAGCTGCCCACGAGACAGTGCACATTTGTTCCTGTGTGCTGCTAGGATATGAACTCAGTGTCTAGTGGTTCAGCGAAGTGCTCCTCATCACTGTGTAGTCTCTCAGTCCTCTCAGGCCTCATTTTAAGGGAGCTGAGCCACTTTGAGCTATTATCTGGGTGTAAGTCACTTGAAAGACAGAAAGAGCAGCCAACTTAAAACCTGAGAAACCTGTTCAACTCTAACCTCTCGGTGTGGAATGGCTCCTGCCAAATAAACTATCCTCTTGTTATTCCATGTTCAGGTTATTTTAAAATAAAAGATAAACTTGGGGAAGGTAACTTACTGTGGAATACTGTTTTTATTGAAAAGTTTTTTGAATTTAATGTTTAGGAAATTTTAGTTTCGCGATTACTTTTAAAAAGCAGGTCTTGACCTGTTAGGTACATTAGTAATGCCAGTTACTGTGGAGGGTGAGGCAGGAGGATCAGAAACTTAAGGCATGCTTGGCCCAGAATGATTTCTGGGTCAGCCTGCATAACTTAGTGAGACCCTGTCCCAAATTTGAAATGCTTTTAGATAAAAAGAGGATTGGAAGAATGTGTTTCGGTGTGTTTGTAGTATTGCAGAACAAAACAACAAACAAAATGAAACAAAGCAGCCAGTACACCCACTGTGTGTTGGTTTTTAAACACTACATTACCCTTTAAAGTGCATACATAATGGAACATAGAGAAGTGGCCAGTGTTGTTAAAAGTCTTTGCTAACTGGAATTATTTGATTTTATTTTGTAATGATTATTTAGACTTCCAAATAAAATGAAATCTTTTCATGGGACTAGTTTAAACAATAAATAATTTCGATATGTAATCTATACATGTTTATACATGTTATTTTACTGTAGGAGAGTGGTGTATGTTTTATTCATAAATAACTTTCATATGTTTTATTCATAAATACTTTCTGAGATATGCAGTGTCTTCCCTTGCTTTATTGTTTTGTATGGTTTTAGTTACTCATGTTCAACCACAGTTCAAATATATTAAGTGGAGAATGTAGTAATAAGTAACCCATAGTTTCATATTCTGAGAAACATCTCTCATGGCCCTACTTTATCATCTCAGTTTTCCTTTTGTCCTGTGTGTGTATTTACATATACATAGAAACACATTGTATATACCCACACTGTATATGTATATCCACACTAATGTATAATGTATATGTATATGCACATGGTATATGTGTATGTATATCCACACTAGTCAGTCATTTGCTAACTGTTGAGGTTGTCCTATCACAGGAAACAGATATTGATAGATTGGGCTGGGAAGGGAAGAAGGAAAGAGGGGAGGAAGAGGTGAGAAGGTAACATTCACATGCTTTTATTATAGTGTCACTGTTCTAGTAGTTCTGGTTTGAGCAGTCACTGCTAATTTACTGTACCTAATTTATAAAGTAAACTTATCAGTGTGCATGTACAGGAAAGCAGGTAGTGGATCTGGAGGGTCAGCACTATTTATGGTTTTAGACATCAACATCTTCAAACAATACCCAGTGGATAAGGACATATGGCCATGCTTCTTGGTAAGTACATAGTTCATGTCATCAATAGGAATTTTATTTTTTACACTTAAAAGAAAAACATTACTATCCAAGATTGAAATGAATTTTCAATTGAAGAAAGCTTATAAAAATGAATCATAAATGTATGTTTTATTTTAAAATGTGTATTAAATAGCACAGCAGTTAACATTACTGATTTCAGATTTTGAGACTGTTCGGATTTTTAAAATTTAAATGTTTACAATTACACATTTATTTGAATTTATCACCAATGCTTCCATCTAAGTTTTCTAATGAAAGGTTTTGTATTAAAGCAAGATATCAAAGCTTGGGAAAGATTCGTGCAACCTCTGGCTTGTTTGGCTCAGAGAGTCATTAGTTGATGGCAGTCTGTTCTTTTTCTGCTAAAGTATGTTTTGCTACACAAGATGGTCTGGAAAGTTCCTTTCTGGAAACATGGTGGAAATCATGGCTTTAGACAGCTTCTTTGAGACACAGTGTGGATCTGTTGGATGATGAAATTAATACAAGAGAGCGTTAAGTGGCTTAATGATTACACATGCCAGTTGGCAGTAAATCTGACCTTGTTTTCTTTCTCTGATGTTATTCCATAACAGTACTGGTTCTTAAGCTATTATTAGCCTCAGATTTCACTGCTAAGAAACTGTGATGCCCTGATGTGGAAGTAGCTTGAGTGTGGTTCATACAGCTGTGCATTTGTTTACTTGAAACCAGAATTTAGCTGCTGTATGCCCCACGTCTGCTGTGCTAGCACTGCTGTTAAGTGCTGAACAGATATGAGGTCAGTGCTGGGATTTCTGGTAAAGTAGGTTATGGGTTATTTAATACTTAGTTACAGTGCTAAAGCATTCAGGGTCATTTTGGGTTGTCTTCTGAACTTTCTAATGTAAGAACGCAAATGACTTTGGATCTAAAAGCTAGAGAAGGCAATAGCAATGCTAACAATGAAAGCCAGGTGATATGGGACTACTACAAGTTACTTAGTAAATTTTACTTAGAATAGGAAGGGTGTTTATGATAGTTCTCTGAATATTTAACATAGATCATGTAGAGTGGAGGCTTCTATATAGCACAATATAGCAAAAACAATAAAAAACCTAGGCTTGGTACATTCTTGTTACATTTCCTTAAGGAAGCCATCCTAAATGTCACTGTTTGGGTTCCTGACAGGAGAGCATCCTGTCTTTATTATTGTGTGTGTCATGATGTATTTGTGGACCTATGTGCCATGATGTGTGTGGTGTTCAGAGGAAGCTTCTTGCTTAGTGTTGGTTCTGTCCTCCCACGTTTTTATTGGCTGCAAGGATCCTGGATACTTTGCCAGGTTTCCTCTGTCTCGCCAGAAGTGTTCACTTTACCTCAAGTGTTCACCTTTCATGATCCCCTGGCAAGTTATTCCACATGTCACATTGTCTGGAGGTTTTAAATAAATTGCTCTAATTAGTATGCCAATTATATGGTTTTGTGGAGGGGAACTATAAATAATTATGGAACCATTTTTCCCCCTTGGAAAGCTCTGGGAAAAAACATTACATGAAGTATGCAATGTTCATCATGTCTAAAGCCACTATTATTTGAAACGAGATTTGATTTAACTGGAGGTAAAGTTTTTGAGGGAAAACTGGAACTGGGTATATTACCCCAATTGGACACATGTGGCATAAGGAAGGTCCTCGGTCAGTGCTGTAACTAATCTCCCTTGTCCATCTCATGGGTGAAATTTTTGAAGCAGATGTTGTAAAACAAACAATATAACACAACAAACTTTGGCTTAACAGTCTAATATTCTAATATTTAAAGCAATTTAAAATGCTTAGATGCTTTACTGATACTCAAGTTTTTGAATCCTTAGTGCTCTTTGGTATGAACTTCATAAAATATTATTCTGTTTAAGAAAATAGATAGGTAGCACATGCATAGGGTTTGTAGTTATGAAATTGGCCACTCAGTAGAACTTAAAAAAGAAAAGAAAAGAAAAGAAAAGAAGAAAAGAAAAAAGGCCACAAAAAAACTGGTCCATGAGGAGTCTAGGGGCTCTATCTCAAATGTGTGTGTTCATAATAACCCTGATAAATGAGAAAGGTCTTTGAAGACACCAGGCAGGAATGGGTTTCACAAGGAACTGTGGTGTTAAATTAAGATAAATTTAGAGGATTTCAAATGAACAATCATTAGTGTTCAGGCTTCTGTTGGGATTAATATGGAGTGAGGCTGGGGAGGCATAACTAAAATGTATTTTGAAACTATGAAACACTGTTTATAATATTTGGACTTTATGTTGAAGGAGATGTAAACATTTCAAAACATAAAATGTACACAGTCACATGAAATGCTAGGTATCTGCTTAGAAACCATAATTAAAGGTCAGTTGCAGCTTGTTGGTATTAATTGGATAAGGCTAATGAGTGCATTCAAGGTAAAAATGAGAGGGAAGGTTACTATTGAAGGTGCTTGAATAAGTAGTGTGGCAGAGATCACAGTGAAAGCTAGAGCAAAAGCAGCTTGAATGAGGTGCTTCTGGGGGGTGTTGGGTGGACAGATGGGGGATGGTTACAGAAAACATCAGGGAGAGTTAGTAAAGTATGGTAAGAAACATGAGAGTGGCTAAATCAGTGACTTGTTGCTGTGACAAAATCTATGACAGAAAGAGGAAATTTTGATTTTAGCTCATGGTCTCTGGGGTTTGTGTCTGCTGTGGTGGGAAAGCATGATGCAGCTGCCCTGCAGTGACGCTGGCAGTGGGAGTGAGTCGTGGGCTCCACACATCTTGGCCAGACCCAGATCCAGAGACAGCTCAGATCTTCTAGTACCTGCCCTTTAGTGACTCTGGCAGTGGAGTGAGTTGTGGGCTCCACACATCTTGGCCAGACCCAGATCCAGAGACAGCTCAGATCTTCTAGTACCTGCTCCTCATTTCTTACCTCTTCCACTCCCTCCAATCCCTATGTTACAGTGGTTGCATAGCCTCCTGTAAATAGTTCTACCATACGGGGCCATGGTTCAAGTACATGACCTTGTTGGAGGATGTTGCCATTCAAAACATTATAGGGGATAACCTAAGACCCCTGCACAGATGTAGCCCATGGCAGTTCAGTATCCAAGTGGGTTCCACTGTAATAGGAACAGGGACTGTCTCTGACATGAACTGATTGGCCTGCTCTTTAATTACCTTCCCCTGAGGGGGAAGCAGCATTACCAGGCCACAGAAGAAGACACTGCAGCCACTCCTGATGAGACCTAATTGACTAGGATCAGAAGGAAGGAAAAGACCTCCCCTATCAGTGGACTTGGGGAGGGTCATGCATGCACAGAGTGGGGGAAAGGAGGGAACCACAGGGGGATACAAAGGGAATAAAGTGTAATTAATAAAGAAAAAAATGTAAAAATTAAAAAAAAACATTATAGGGTAGAAGAGTCCAAATAGATCAAAGCCCAGAATGATTGGGTTACTAGAAACCAGTTAAGTGGGTTGTTTCTCAGATGCACCCAGGGCACAGATTTCTAGATTAGGAGGTAAGTTCTATGGTACACAGCATTTACAGTGAAATGCTGAGTTTGCTTGAATGAGAGGTGAAGTCTACACTAGGTGTAAGGAGAAATAGTTCCACTGTACTTAGGGATCATCCTGGTTTAGTTTTAACAATGCCTAATACTTCCATTTCATCAGGGAGAGGGTTCTCAATTAGACCAGCGTTATTGGAGCTTGTTAGAATGAAAAAGTTTAGGTCCTACTGACCTGGTTTTAAGATTTTCAGTTAAGTAAAAAACAGCGCCTTGATTCATTCTGGTTCATCCTAAAGTTTGGGAACTGCTGGTTGGGAAATTACACTTTGGAAATTACTGCTTTTCCTGTGTTAGTAGCCAATTCCCTTCACTTTCTTACATAGGCCTATCTGGGTGTCATTTACATCTTGAGTATGGTTTAGGTGCTTTTATGTACACAATCTAAATATTTGACATTTATGAGTTTTTTGTATGTTTGCTTGCTGTCATTGTGTATAGTATTGTGGAATTCTGCCCTTTGGGCATGGTCTGACTTTTGCTATCTTGAAACTTCAGTTGCTGTGATTATCTACAGGAGATCTTCCTTCACAGTATTGGGCCCATTAACATTTACTAGAAAAGGGCATAGGAAGGCTCATCCAATCTCCCACTGTCTACCCCAGCAGCATGTAATCCTGCCACAGCTGCATGGGGTTTGCAGATGTGCTAGATAGAGTACACAGGAGGTGGAGGTTGACCATGAATGGGATCCAGGTGATGGATCTGTTGTGAGTCATAAACCTGTGCTGGGTGAGGTAGCTGCCAATCATCCATACTTCTGTAAGTAGCCCCAGTATGCTGATTGGTTGACTGAATTGGACTTGCATGCATTGTTTCTTTGGCTTATCAGTATACTGTGTGGTGCCAGTAGGAGTTTCTGTATGCTTCTCCAGGAAAAGTCACACACCATCTGTCACATGTAAGTAAGTATAGAGTTTTTCATCTATGAGATCCTGTTAAAATGCAAATGATTTTAGATGTTGAAACATTTTGGATTTCAGGTGTTGGGGTTGGAGATGCTCAGCTGATGACATATGGTTTAGTTCTAGCCATGCAGAACTGAAGCTGATGAAGCTGCTGTTTGTGCAGCTGTCTGGATCTTCTGTACTTTTGTCTCTGACCTTTAAGCTTTAAAATTATCTTTATCGATACATTAGCTTTCCAGAAATTCATCTAGTGTATTTAGTGTGCCATTGCTACTTTTAGTTTTGCTCCTGTTTCTGTCTGGTAAATGTTAAAGAATGAGACCCGTAGTTTTCTCGCACTCTTTTTACGCCACTTGTGCTTACCTAGTTTGGGAACAGCTTTGGTTAAAGCATCTCTTGTTTGCTACCAGACCCTAGAAACTTGGTGAAAGGAACTTTTTCTCAGTGCAGTGTTTGAAGTATTTGAATGCAGTGACAATGAAGTTTTGGGAACTGCTTTGCTCAGTTCTTTAAGAGAGCTGACACTGAAATGTTTTCAATCTGAACTGCATGAATAAACGTGGTGTAAGCTAGTGATTGTGTGGGTATAATTACATACTAACAAGGTCTTTACCGCATTATTTTAACATGTTTCAAATTCATCAAATATTGTATTTATTTTTTTCAAATATAGGACCTCTTGACTTTATTATTTTCAAATTAAAACCTTTTTATCTCAAAGTCAACCTTTTTCCTTCCAGGTCACTGTTCTGAGGTTGTTCATGCTCCTACCCTTTTTGTTCAGCGCGGTTCATTGTTGGCATCCCCAGCCTCACCTAAGGAGCTTTGGCTACTGTAGCTCAGGCTTCCCTCCAGGAGCTTTGCTTGAGAGACTATGCTTTATCAAGATATCTAGATGTTCTTGTGCACAAGACAGCCTTTTCAGATGAATGCGATTAGAATGCCTATTGATTTTGGTAATTGATCTCTTAGAAGAATAAGAAGTTGAGGAAGGAAGTGTATAGTCCAAAGAAAACCTTAATGTTTGATTAATAATGTGTAATTAAAATTAAAATGAAAGCTAATTAAATTTACCTCAAGATAGAAAATTAGCCTGCTTCTCAACATTGATATTCATAACTAATGTGGCAGCTGTGTAAGCTAATGCTGCTAAAGCCTATACTAATTAATCCATATTAAAACTTCCACCTAGAATTTTATGCTCTATAGTCTTTGACCTTAGTTTGGGGCAGTATGTGAAACTTAAATTGAGAGTTTTAACAATGAAGATGGAATTTAAAAGGAATAGTAATAAACATTTTTAATTGCTTATTCCTAACATGTTTTAAAATAATATTTATGCCATAAAATAGGAATGAAATGTTTTTTCTCTTTGGGCTGCTTAGCAGGACATTTACTTTTATTATTATCTTCAAATATGGGTTAACAAACTTGGAGAATTTAATATGGTCTCTGACCTAGAAAGTGAGTTAATGGTTGAGCCAAACACAGTGTCCAGATTCTGTGTCTAGAATCTCTTTGAGAACAGTTGGAGGGAAAAACTAGCTCTATCTACGTGATGAAGGCAACACAGAATTGTGGTTGTTGGATAGGAAACCTGCCTGGGTTTGAGCACTGATTTCACAGTTTACTGATTTTTTTTTGCTCAAAAATCCTCTGGCATTCTTTACCTGCAAAATTAAGTAGCTGCATCAGTGATTTGTATCCCTTTTATTTTACTGTAATGTGTCATACTAACAGAAACCAGTGGGGTTTGGTCTTATTTTTACTTTATTTTTCTTTTGGGGATCAGATTCAGATCCTTAAACATATTTCAACAGGTTGAACTGTATACTCTTAGCCCACTTTCTGTTTTTTAAAATGCACATGTTCTTTACTGTTTTTTTTGTTGTTGTTTGTTACCTTAGCCTATTAATACAAAATATTTGCAATATTTTAGACCCAATAACTTCAGTTGTATTTTACCTAGAAATTTATAATAGCTGTACATCTAAAACTTTCTTATAGCCTTTTCGGAAGTCTTGCATTCATTTAAACTAGAAAGTAGAAGAGCAGGTTATATTTTGAAATGAGTTTTGTTTTAATGACTTACTGTAGGGCATTTTCAAGACTGATTTAACTAATTTTTGTAATGTTTTCAATTTAGCACATAACTGTAGTGAGATGGTTAGAATACTTTCATACAATATGTAGTGGCCAAATCAGGGTTTTGGGGATATCCACCACTTTGAAAAATTGTTTTTTGATTGATAATATTAACAATCTTCTCTACTATTTTGAAGTTTATAGTTAACTACTGTTAACCATTGTTATCCTACTAAGAATGTTAAAATTTATTTTTACTACTAAAGTGCAATGGAAATATTTTTAAAATGTTTTGCTCTCAACCTTGAAGTCTTTATAAATAGAGACACAAATATTTGCATTTCCAGTTATGTCTGTCTCTTTCTCTCAGTATAGATATATCAATCTCTCTTTCTTAACTGCATGGCTGTTTTTGCGTATGAATCGGCATGTCCATCCATCTATCCAAATATACATTTAAACATTTATTTCCAGTAAAAGGCTTGTAGACCTTGTTTATACTTCTAACAAATAACTATAGTTTATTCTAAGAATAGTATGTTAATAAATAGTAAACAACATTGCCTGAAGGTAAATTAACATAAAATGGGAAAACCTGAAGAAAGTCATGTTCAAAGTTTTATTATCTTGCTCTCCCTTTTTTTCCCACTTACCTATAGTTACATGTTTTAGTATTAACATGTAACAATAGTTACATGTTTAGTATTAATGGACTACTGCCTTCATGAAGTAGATTTTTTTGGTTACTTTTTTATTATTATTATTTTTCTTATTAATTACACTTTATTCATTTTGTATCTCCCCATAAACCCCTCCTTCCTCCCCTCCTGATCCCACCCTTCCTCCCCTTTCTGCATGCATGGCCCTCCCCAAGTCTACTGATAGAGGAGTTCTTCCTCTCCTTCTTTCTGATCTCAGACTATTAGTTCTCATCAGAAATGGCTGCATTGTCATCTTCTGTGGCCTGGTAAGACTGCTCCCCCCTCAGGGGGAGGTGATCAAAGAGCAGGCCAATCAGATTATGTCAGAGGCAGTCCTTCTTCCCATTACTATGTAACCCACTTGGACACTGAACAAAGCAAATGCTGAGCCTGATGGCCAACTTTCGGGCAGAGTGAATGGAATTTTATCTAAGAAGTGGGAAATAGCAAGAGCTGGAGAGGACAGGAACTTCACAAGGAGAGCAACAGAACAAGAAAATTTAAACACAGGGAACTTCCCAGAGACTCATACTCCAACCAAGGACTATTCATGGAGATAACCTAGAACCCCGGCACAGATGAAGTAGATTTTTAAATCCAGTAAATTTTCAGAATTGGCGAAGATTTAAAAGGAATAGGGAGCAGTAATTAAAAGTAACTAGAAGGAAAGAGGAGAGATAGACAGTAGTAGGCAGTAATACACAGAGCGTAAAGAATAAAGGACTTAGAGACAACAATGAATATGGAACAGAAATGACAGTGAAAATTAATGGAATAATTTTACTATAATGGTGGAGAGTGAGGAAAGATTGATGGCAAGGTGGTGTGGGTAATAGGTATAGGGAAAATGTGGGCATTGAATTATAGCTGTAAATTCTCGTCATCTATCAACATTGTGTTTTGGCCATTGTAATGCAGTAACATAACATGTTATTCACGTATTTGTGATTTACTGGATAAAAACCCTTCCATGTGCTGTAAGACAATTAAATAGAAACTGAACATGTCTGATTATCATCACCAGCACTGATGCTATCATTATTTCTGTCACCAGTTTTCGTGTTTATTGTTGGTAGTATGGTGTGATGAGTCTTGAGATAGATTTTTTATGTTGCCTAGTTTTATGTCAACATGACACAATCTAGGGTTACCTCAGAAGAAGGAATCTTAATCAAAAGAATGTTTCTCTCCCAATCCCTCCTTCCCTACCTCCCTCATCTCATCCCATACCCCTCTCCAAGTCCACTGATAGGACCTCCCCTTCCATCCGACCCTAGCTTATCAGGTATCTTCAGGACTGGCTGAAATGTCCTCCTCTGTGGCCTGACAAGATTAATGATTGATGTTGGAGGGCCCAGCTGCTGTGTGTGTTGCACCCTTGGGCATGTGGTCCTAGGTTGTATAGGAAAGCAAGTATTCAGTATTGTTCTGCGGTCTCTGCCTCAATATCTGCCCTGAAGTGCTTGCCTTGCCTGCCTTGTTTTCCCATAACTTGCAAGATGTAGTAGAGTAAACCCTTTTCTCCCTAATTTGCTTTTGGCCAGTGTTTTTCACAGCAGCAGAGAAGCACACAAACAGAAGCTTGAATCAGGGATGTGGGGTATTGCTGTGATGAATCTGACCATACTTCTTTGGGAGGATTGTGGAAGGATTTTGGAGCTTTAGTTAGAGTGCTGTCTGAGCTTAATGGGCTGTTAGGGGAGCTTGGAAGATAGAATGTTGAGAGAGGTGCAGAGGATGAATGCCTGGCTTGTGAAGTGTCAGAGGGAAGCAAAGACTGTGACAGTTGTTCATGTGATATTTTGAATTAAGAATTGTGGAAGTAAAACTGTTGCATTATTGAGAGGATAGATGCCTGCTACCCAGAGCTGAAGAATCAGCTGTGATTAATAAGAGGGACAGACAGACATCCTAGCACACTGACCACTACCTTCATGGCAGTGCTTCCACCTAGTGACAGAGTCTGGCAGTTCAGACTGTTAGAGCAAAACGAGGTCCTCACTGCTTTATTTGCTGCTTAAGTATAAAAATCCATAGGTCATAGCTGATGAGGATAGAACCTGGATTAAATTCGTAATGGTAAAAATTTAAGTGGGTTACTTTATTAGACCAGGCTGGCCTCGAACTCAGAGAGATCTGCCTGCTTCTGCCTCCCAAGTACTGGGACTAAAGGAATGTACCACCATCTGACTTGTATTTAATTTTTTTTTATCACCATTTGTAAAATCAATGACAGAAAGGGCAACAGCTCCATATTGGACTCAAGCTAAATCTTAGAGGTCTTATGAGGGAAATAGTATGTACCATGCCAGTTTGAAGACAATGGTGATAGTTTTAATGTAGAGAATGTTACTGATTAATAAGAAGAGACTGCTTGTGTGTCTAATTAGTGATGGGCTTGAGATCTTGAGAATGATGCGTTTTCCTGGGTACTTAAGTACTTTTATGTTTCTGCTGCTAGTTTGTAGTAATGCTAGTCACTAGAGTGAATTTCAGCCACAATGAGTTTCTCATTAACGCAACAAATGCTCAGTTAAACATTTGTTCTTGCTACATGTGTGAGTGGGCTTGACTTTCTTCAGGTGATGGTATTGTTTTATGCTTTGAGCAATATTTTTTCCTTCCCAATAAACCATGTGCTTTTCCAAATGCACCTTGGAGTCTTAGGAATAAACTACTTAGACCTTTACATTATTTACTGTATAGGCTTGCTTTGTGTCAGATTTTAGAGTTAATACCTTGTCTACATAAGCCATGGAGAGATAGATTCATATGTCTTTTTTTTTTTCAATTGTAGCCTGCCTTTCTTAGTTTTTAGAATTAACTGAAGTGCAGAACCAGCATTTAATTTTATGTTATGCTTTATGTTATGAATTACTATGTTTTATGCCCTGCTGTTCATTCAGGGCTGATTATATCTTATGGATTCTACTATAATATACTTTTTTGGTTACAGCCTACATGAAATGAATTTTAGTACACACATAGTGAAAAACTTCGTAGGTTTTATTTTTGCATGACCCTAGTAGACTGTGCCTGCACATCTTATACTCTACATCAACTTCTGAAATGTAATTTTGAACTTATATTGGGAAGGATTTTTCCAGTGGTAGGAGGAAGCAAAGGGTCTTAGAAAAGGAGTATGGAATTTCAAGGCAGGCAACATCTCAGGGTCCATCTTTGTGACCATTAGGTAATCTTTATGAATGGAGTTGTAGTACTTACTCTCTTTCTGGAATATTGGGAACCGTTCAGGGTTTATATGTATATTGTAAACATGTGGACACGTGTATGCAGTAAGTAAACACAGATGAGTGCATTGACTATCAGGTTATTTAATCTATAGGAGGTTTTACTATCACTCTATATAAATTATATTTGCTTTGTATAAAGAAAAAGGTAGGATAGGGCGTAGTGAGATGGCTCAGCAGTGAAAGCATGTGCTACCAAGACTGACTACCCAGGTTTGATTTTCTGAAATCCACATGGTGGAAAGAGGACACTCATTCCACAGGTTGGTTCCTCTGATCCCCCACAGTCTTACCTTGGCACACATGCTTGCACACCTGCACACAGGAAATTTTAAAAAGTGAGGTGAGAAGTGATTAAGAAAGTTGCTTACCATTGACTTCTGATCTACATACACACACACCACACACCACACACACACACACACACACCACACCACACACCACACACACACACACACACACACACACACACACACACACACCACACACCACATACACACACACCACACACACACACACACACCTGAGAAAAGGAAATCATGATCAAAATTGTATTTCAGGTCATAGGTAGAACTAGTTAACAAGTATGTATGTAATATTAATTGCTAATACATTATTAGTCATCAGTAAAACGAGTTTCTGAGAGAAGTCTGTCCAGCTATAAGTACATATTCTGTACAGGCAGTGCACAGTAGAAATAGAAGTGGTTAATAATTATATATAATGATGCTGTGATTTCATCATTGGTATGAAAATTATAACACCTTTCAGCTGTTCAAAAATTAAGCTAATGGTGGGAGAAGGGACAGATACTTAGGAGATTGTGCATTATTGGTGGGAGTGCAGTTTTGTAAATTTTTTATAGTCAGCATCTCTAGTTTATATAGCAGTACAGTCAACCTACTGTAGGTGGAGAACAGGAGGAACATACTTATTCTAACAATATGCAGATTTTTCTTGATGTTATATTTTAAATATAGTATAACAACATTAACTAGCATTTATACAGTAATAAGTATTAAAAGTAGTAGAAAGACGAATTTATGGAAAATATGTGCAATTTATGTAAATAGTGTACCATTTTATATGAGGGTCATGAGACTCCATAGGTTTTGTCATCTATGAAAGATGTGCAGATATTGAGGGAGTCCTTGTTAATTATCCTGGAAAAGCTGTTTAGCAAGATCTTATCATTGTTTGCTAAGTCTTAAAAAAAATGTGATGAGCATAGCGGATAATCTGGCCATAGAACCTTTGCATACTAATTATTTGTTTTCTTTTTTATACAAGGATTCTCTGTGTAACACTGGCTGTTCTGGGACTCACTCTGTATACCAGGCTGGCCTTGAACTTACATAGATCTCCTTGCCTCTGCTGAGTGCTGGAATTTAAGGACATGTGCCTTCACCACCAAGCTTGCATACTAACTTCTTTTTTTTTTTAATTTTTTATTAATTACACTTTATTCATTTTGTATCCCCCCAAAAGCCCCTCCCTCCTCCCCTGCCGATCCCACCCTCCCTCCCCTTTCTGCATGCATGCCACTCCACAAGTCCACTGATAGGGGAGGTTCTCCTCTCCTTTCTGATCTTAGTCTATCAGTTCTCATCAAAAGTGGCTGCATTGTCCTCTACTGTGGCCTGGTAAGGCTGCTCCCCCCTCAGGGAGAAGTGATCAACGAGCAGACCAATCAGATTATGTCAGAGGCAGTCCCTCTTCCCATTACTATGTAACCCACTTGGACACTGAACTGCCATGGGCTACACCTGTGCAGGGGTTCCAGGTCATCTCCACGAATAGTCCTTGGTTGGAGTATGAGTCTCTGGGAAGTTCCCTGTGTTCAAATTATCTTGTTCTGTTGCTCTGCTTGTGGAGTTCCCGTTCCCTCCAGCTCTTACTATTTCCCACTTCTTACATAGAATTCCATTCACTCTGCCCATCAGTTGGCCATCAGGCTCAGCATCTGCTTTGACAGTCTATACTGCAGAAGCTTTCAGAGACCCTCTGTGGCAGGTTTCAAGGTTGTTTCCTGTTTTCTTCTGGCTTTCAGAGGCCCTCTGTAGCGGGTTCCGAGGTTGTTTCCTATTTTCTTTTTCTTCTGATGTCCATCCTCTTTGCCTTTCAGGATGGGGATTGAACATTTTAGTTAGGGTCCTCTCTTTTGCTTAGTTTGTTTAGATGTACAGATTTTAGTGGGTTTATTCTAGGTTGTATGTTTATATGAGTGAGTATATACCATGCGTGTCTGTTTGCTTCTGGGACAACTCACTCAGGATGACCCTTTCCAGGTCCCACCATTTACCTGCAAATTTCATGATTTCCTTATTTTTCATTGCTGAGTAATACTCCATTGTATAGATGTACCACAGTTTCTGCATCCATTCTTAAATTGAGGGGCATCTGGGTTGTTTCCAGCTTCTGGCTATTACAAATAAAGCTGCTACAAACATGGTTGAGCGGATGTCCTTTTTGTGTACTTGCATCTCTTTTGGGGGTATATGCCTAGGAGTGGTATGGCTGGATCTTGAGGAAGTGCTATTCCTAGTTGTCTGAGAAAGCGCCAGATGCCAGATTGATTTCCAGAGTGGTTGTACCAGTTTACATTCCCACCAGCAGTGGAGAATGGTTCCCCTTTCTCCACAACCTCTCCAGCATGTGTTGTCCCTTGAGTTTTTCATCTTGGCCATTCTGATGGGTGTAAGGTGAAATCTCAGGGTTGTTTTGATTTGCATTTCCCTAATGGCTAATGAGGTTGGCATTTCTTTAAGTGCTTCTCTGCCATTCCATATTCCTCTATAGAGAATTCTCTCTTTAGCTCTGTTCCCCATTTTTTAAGTGGATTACTTGGTTTGTTGTTTTTCAGCTTGTTTAGTTCTTTATATATATTGGATATGAGTCCTCAGACCTAGAAAGAAAAATTCTCAACTTCATATGGAATAACAAGAAACTGAGAATTGCTAAAACAATCCTCTACAATAAAAGATCTTCTGGAGGTATCTCCATCCCTGATCTCAAGCTGTACTATAGAGCAACAGGTATAAAAACTTCATGGTACTGGCATAGAAACAGAATGGTGGATCAATGGAATCGAACAGAAGACCCAGAAATAAACCCACACACTTATGGACACCTGATTTTTGACAAAGATGCCAAAACCATACAATGGAAAAAAGATAGCATCTTCAACAAATGGTGCTGGTCCAACTGGATGTCTACATGTAGAAAAATGAAAATAGATCCATACTTATCACCCTGCACAAAACTGAAGTCCAAGTGGATCAAAGACCTCAACATAAAACCAGACACATTAAATCGGCTAGAAAAAAAAAGTGGGGAATACCCTAGAACTCATTGGTACAGGAGAAAACTTCCTGAACAGAACACCAACAGCACAGGCTCTAAGAGCAACAATCAATAAATGGGACCTCATGAAATTGAAAAGCGTCTGTAAAGCAAAGGACACCTTCATCAAAAGAAAGCGACTGCCTATAGATTGGGAAAGAATCATCATAAATATTTTCTTATGTGTGTCCTGTCAATATTAAGAGAATTTTACCTGAAGAGATGAGAACAAAAATTGACTTTCTTATCATTTGTACTATAAGTGATTTCCATGCATTAATTTAGCCTTTATAATATATACATTTAAAAAGATTTATTTATTTGTTTATGTGTGTTTGCCTATGTGTGTTTGTTTGTGTGTGTGTGTGTGTGTGTGTGTGTGTGTGTGTGTGCATGCATGCTGTGTGCAAATCTGGTGCCTAGACCTTAGAGAGGACACTGTATCACCAAGAACTGGAGTTATGGGTGATTGTGTACCACTATGTGAGTGCTGGATCCTCTGCGGGAGCAACAAGTGTTCTAATCCCCTGAGTATCTCTGTAGTTCCTTAATTCATTTGTTACTGCTTGCTTTATGTTTTCTCTCACAGATGTTTCTTGCATCCTTAACTACAGCAAGTTCCATAGGCATGAAGTGTTTTTACCTGTTGTACTCCTTTGTTGAACTGGGGTGGAAATTCATGATCATTATGTCTCTCCCCTATCAGTGGACTTGGAAAGGGGCAGGGAGGAGACCAGGGAGGGAGTGTGGGGTTGGGGAGGGAATGAGGGAGCGGGATACAGCTGGGACACAGAGTTAACAAAATGTAACTAAAAAGAAAAAAAAAAAAAAAAAAAAAGAAAACGTACCAATTCGTTTACAATAAAGCACAACAGGAAAAAAAAAAAAGAGACATAAGGCACTCAGGAGAATTTTACGTCTATATGCTTTAAAGACTGACTGCTTCTTTGTGTTGTCTCATAGGTACCTAACATATATGCATGATGTTAAACTTCTGTTTGTTTTTCTGTTGCCTGCCTCTATTTCATAGACAGGTCCAAGAAAAAACTGAATAATGGAGAAAATTATGTTTTCTCCTCTGCAAAACTGAGATCCTCAGATTACATAACATCAGAGTAATTGTTCTTAGGGGAGCTAGCATTTTCTGTATATTACCTCCTAACACATTTTCATTACGATTTGTCATTTTTATCACCTTATGGAAACACTGTGTAAGGACAAATACAGAACAAGTAGTCTAGATTACCATCTGAGTGTTCAGCATTGCACCTAGCTCTCTCATGCTTGGTAGCCTTCCTGTTCCATGACAGCAAGCTTTTTTCCACCTTATTATTTAGATGTGTTTTACATTTCATAAACTTACTCATCCAAGTGTGTAATCCAGTGATTTAGTAGCTTTCAGGAGTGGTACACTGATCCCAGAAATGTTTATAGCATTTATTTATTCCCATTAAGAGATTCATACACTTATATTGTTCACTGATTGCTTTCCCTAGCTCCAGCCAATGGTTTCCCTAGTATTGTCTCTATGGATAGTTTTCTGGACATGTATCCTGAGTGGAATCATACAATATGTATTCTCAGATATCTGCTTTTCATGAGCAGTTTTGAGGATTATCCATATTTTAACATTCATGTGAATTTTGCTTGTTTCTTCTCCACCAGTAATCCATTATATGGATATGCTACATTTTGATTATTCATTAAGCAATTAGTTGATTTTTTTTGATACAGAAGCACAAAAATCATGCTTTTACAGATTTGTAAATTGCCTTGGGTGTTATAGTGATTTGAATTAACATTCTCTTCTGTTGACGATCTGTGCTACCTAACAGTTCATACATGAAACCAGGTCCCTTGAGTTATTGAGTTTCTTTCCCATTATGTTAAAATGATAGATACAACTGATCATTTTTACCTTTTCTGAAATTTCCCCTTAAACATTCCCATCTCTACAGTCTTGTTCTTTGTTGATAGTTAATGTTTCTGCAATTAGGAGTTTCGAGTTTGTTGTTCATATGTTGATTATTTTTAAAATAAGTTTCATTAACCTAAAACTTGTTTTTCTTACCTAGATTGATTATACATGTTGTAAGTTGATAAATAATCTTTCTAAGGCACATCTTGAAGTAAATTATAGTAATTCTTTAATTGACCATCTTACTATAAAAGCTTTTGCTTAAATATTTCCCACTTTAAAATCTGCTTGATATATGCAGCACAGATACCGATATCAGATAGAGAAAAGTAGAGTAGTACATCTAACTGCTTCTTGATGTGGTATAAGCTGTATCAGTATGGTCTTTCTATGCCTGCCCCAGCACCTACTATCTTCATCATTAGCTTAGAGCACTAAGTTGTATAGATTCTAAGTTACTGTAACCCGGCAATACTAGCCTGGCCTATATCCCAGCCTTGTGGCCAGTTACCTGTTCTTTTCTAGTCTTGTCCTGACACCTGTTTCTTCTTCTGTATCAGGCAGGCAACCTCTGCCTACTTTTCCAGTCCCCAAATTCGACCCTCTCCTTTTCTGCCAGGAAGTAGTCCCATCTCCTAGTCCTGCCTCAGCTTATTGGCCGTAAGCTTTTTTTTTCCAATTAAATTTTTATTTTTTTACTTTAATTACATTTATTCACTTTGTATCCCAGCTGTAGCTCTCTCCCTCATTCCCTTCCAATCTCACCCTCCCTCCCTCATCTTCTCCCATGTCCTTTTCAAGTCCACTGATAGTGGAGGTCCTCCTCCCATTCCATCTGACCCGAGCTTATCAGGTCTCATCAGGACTGGCTGCATTGTCTTCCTCTGTGGCTTGGCAAGGCTGCTTCTCCCTTGGTGGGGGTCAAAGAGCCAGCCACTGATTTCATGTCAGAGACAGTCCTTGTTCCCCTTACTAGGTACCCACTTGGATACTGAGCTGCCGTCGGCTACATCTGAGCAGGGATTCTACGTTATCTCCATGAATGGTCCTTGTTTGGAGCATCAGTCTCAGAAAAGAGCCCTGTACCCAGATATTTTGGTTCTGTTGCTCTCCTTGTGGAGCTCCTGTTATAAGCAGAAGGTGATGGAAGGAGAACAGTGTTTACAAAACATTGAGATAGAAGGTGCTTCATGAAAATGACAATGCCAAAGTCTGCCCTGGGTATAGAAATCAGCAAGGATAGTTTTTACGCTGTGCACAAAAATGTCACTCCAACAAATAAGCAATAGAGCATTTGTCTCTATAGAGTATGGTTATTGGGGTGGTATGCAACGTGATGAAAAATGGGCTTGTTTTGTCTCCTTTCTTGGGGTGTTGGAATTAGAAAGATTTTACTTATTTCTGTTTGTTTTGAGCTTTTTGTTATGGGTCAGATAATGGTGCCACATTAAAAAAAAAGTTACAGTTTTTGTTTCCCATGTAGTAAGTTGTCATTGACAACCTAACTCTTCCTTTGTCAGGTAAGACACATTTCAGTTTGGCTTAGGTAGAAGTAAACAATATTTGCATACTTTGTAGTGTTTCCTGGGGTTTTTTTAGTACCTATCAAAGAGATGAGTCTGTTATGGTAAACCACTGGTGCCCTGGAATGAATTACTGCTGATTTTAGGAGAGGGTAACAATGCTTTAAACAAGTGACAACTTGAGAAAGTGACTACTCTGTTCATTCTGGTAGGGTAGTAGGTGACTGACAAAAGTGTAATACTAGGTTCAGAGGTGAATACTGAAAACGCCAAGGAAGAGTAGAGGTCTTCTTGTCTTTTCTATGATGGCTAATTTTTCTGCTTTAGAAGTTTATAATTAGTGATATTCATGTGCACACACACACACACACACACACACACACACACACACACACACACTCCTAGAACTGTGTTTAGCATCTTGTAATCTAAAGAATGCCGGAAACATGCCGGAAGCTGACATGAATAACCCTTTGGAGATGCTTTAGTAAACTTACAGCATTACAGCCTGAAGTGGGAAGAGAAGAGCCTTTAATTAATTCCCTTAAGTTCCCAAGATACGAGAGTTGCAGCATTGGGTCATAGTACATTAGGGAACTGTAATGAGAGACTCAGCTTCCAAATTAGAGTTTCAGTATGTCATAGGCAACATCATGGAGTATCAAAGACAACATGGAGTATCAAAGACAACAGACCCTAAGTTGCAAAGTATAAAGAGAGTTTTTAACTCTTACATGTTTTTTAGGAATGAGGGTTAAATTCATTGTCATTTGTATTTGGAGTCACAGGGCACGAAGACATTAGAAAAAATGTCAAGGCTGACTTTGGTATGTGTATTGTGTGAAGCTGAGCTAGCAACAAGTTACAGGCAGGAGGGAGATATCTCAGCTCTGTGTTAGAGACATAATGGCACAGCATGTGTTACTTATCAACCTGGACAACATTGATTGTCTGAACAGGTTGTTCAATAGTCTCTAGGAATCTGACTGTCTCTGCCTTCCAGCACTGGAGTTAGGACATGCAGTACATCGTGCCTTACACTTTGTGTGTGCTGAGTTTCGAACCCTGATCTGCATGTTTGCATAGCAAGCACTATATTAGCTGAGCAGTCTGCCAGCCCCTCCTTAACATTTTTAAGTTCTCCATATTTATTGCAGCATTGAAAGTTGTGGGTTCAGCTTAGATTTCTATCAACAAGTGGATAGATGTTAAATACACACACACACAAATACAATGGAGTGTTATTCAGATGCTAACAACAAAATTTCATGATTTTTGGGGAGAATGGAACTGGAAATTGTACAGTCAAAATAACCCAGACTTACAAAATAAATAAATGCCACCCATCCTACTCTCTTTTGTCTGTCCCCCTCACCCTCATAAAACGTGAAATAAAGAGAAGACTATTTGAAATAGGAAGGAGACTGTCCAGAGCTAGGGCAGGAGACAACAGAGAGGGGTGGCTTTGATCAAAGTACATGATGTATTTGAATGAAAGTATCGCTTGAAAACCATCACTTTGTATAATGAGAATGTTCTAATGCAAAATGTTAAATTGTATTTGTGATTACATCAAAGAATTAGGGACATTATATAATTATTAAGTGAGAGAACATAATTGTGTGAAATACTTTACCATAAAATACTAATGCAAATTAAAATGATGGGTACTCTTTCACTATTTCTGGGGTGCACACTCATGCACATGTATAAGAGAAAAGGAGAATTAATACCAGAATCTTGCCAGAGAGTAGTGAATCCCACATTCTAAAACATCAATACATTGTAGATAGCTTTGAGGCAGTATTGTCATTGGAACCAGAAACATCAATAATTCATCTGCCAGATGACACAGATTGATGAGTGTTTCTTTAAAAAATTGCCATATTTTGTAGTGATAAAATTATATATGATTGCAGTTCTACTTTTTTTTCAGGACATGAAGACATAAAAGTTTTATTTTTCTTTCTTGCTCTCCTTTACTTTTTTTTTCTTTTTTCTCTTTTCTTTTTTTTTTTTTTTTTTTTTGAGGGGGGGCTGTTAACATGACTTTTACCCTAGCATTTTTACCACAGTGTCAACTTGTAGAGTATCAATAATAAGAGAAAGGCATTTCATTTGTAGAATTCGGAAGACTTACTGTTATTTCATAGAAAGGAAATATGTAAAACTGTACTGTTGAAAAGGATTTGGTTAACTCATAAACTTTGACCATTGCAGGCAAAAACTATTGTGTGTTTTGTTTGTTTGTTAAAAGCAAATATAACTTATTTAGTCTTTTTTTGTTCTTGATAGAAATTATTTCCTCACTGAGGCCCTTCCATTGGTGATTAGGTCAGATAATGAGAGTACTGTTCCCTAAGGTGGAGAGCACTGGCGAAATCCGGATTCCACCCTTGTTTCCTTCAGCACAGATTCCAGAGGTGTATTAGTTAAAATAGGTGAATATTTTTGTTGTAAGTAGTTGATGGATCTTTCCTTTGAAGTCTTGAAACCTTAAAAAATTCTAAAACCTAGCCAGTGATGCCAGGGATATTTTAGGCTATCTAGAGAAGCCAGTCATACTGCTGTCATGGAACCCAGTTTTGAGAGTGGGAGGGTGAGATATGCAGGGTGAGACACCCACCCCTAACACTCAGAATGTAGTCATATTTCCATATGCCCCCTTTAAGCAAACATAGCAGAACTTGAGCTTTTCTAAATCGTAAGGAAACCATCCGTGTGTCATGTTTAGGGTTTTAAAATTGTAGATGATGTCTATAAATTGCTTGTTTTAAAGAATAAGCTCTGTATTATTAGTTGGCACTTCTCCTTGGAGCACTCATGCTTCATGTTTCTACTTATCTCAGCACAAGCATGAACAGGTTTGGTGTTGTACTGTCTTTTCAAGGACTTTGTTATATAAAATTCTTTGAAGACTGGGATAGCATCTCCCTTCTGGCTAGAGGGCAGATTTACTTCCTGTTCATAAAAATAGAGACTTTTTTTTTTCTCTCCAGGGTAAAGGTTGGGAAGGTTTGCTAGCAGTTCCTTTAAAAGATTGTTGTTTCCACAGCAGGAAAGCTGGTTCAGTTAGTAAAGCCATTGAAGGAGCATAAGGACTTGGGTTCCACTCTCCAGCACCTAGTAAAATCCGGGTGTAGCCCAGCACAACTATATCCCAGTGTTGGTGGCTGGGGTGTGGGACAGTCTCTGGAGTTGCAGCCAGCTAGCTGAATTATGAGCTCAAGGTTCAGTGAGAGGCACTCTAGACTCCACATACACCCATAAGCAAAAGTGCAGTTTCCTAAGTACTGGATTCTTGAGCTATCCCCACTACCTACAGGCCATTCACTGTCACAGGAACCCACTGTTGGCACAGCATCCTCTTGGGTCACCTGGTTCCTACTGGGATGTTAATGGCAGCTTGAAGTTCTCACTGTGAGACATATCTCTGGGCATTCCTTCTACTCTAAGAAATTATGATAGTTTGTAAGTAGATTCAAACACTTGTATTTTAGCAACTTTTTTTTTTTTTTTTAGCTGATAGATGCTGGGCTAATTATGTGACTGGACCCCCTCCATCACTTTGTAATTTGAAGAAATTCAAAGTGTGTTGTAAATATTTGTGTTTGATGAGAAAAGCATGTGTGAAACTGTCCTAGGAACTCAGAAAAATAACAGTTAACAGTTTCCAAGAGCAGTTCCCTCTGCCCTGCTCAGAGGTTCTGGTGGGAAGATTCTTTTTTTGCTAAAAGATCACCGTTCTTAAATAGTTAAGACAGCTTACATTTATATGTATCTAATAGTTAAATTTCAGAAGCTTAACAGAACTTGTAGATAACATTGAACCTTAGACTGAACAGTTGGAGCCTTTTATATCAGTCCTATAAATTTCAAACAGGTTTCTATAAGGCAAACACTAGTGCATTGAGCTGAGTGTGTTCCCTTTCTGCTTCAGAATTAAGACTAAGAACTAAACCTGTCTGTACAGTTCTTAACTCTTTGGAGCAAAATGATGGGGTAGAACAGTAGCTTCCCAATTAATTTTTATTTGTTTTTTCAATTTAATAAGATTATTAGTCTCCTTATGGAAATGTACTCATACTTTCGGGCAGAATTACCAGTTAAATTTATTTGCATCTAAATAAGATTGATTTCAAGTTAAAATTAATTTCAGTGTTTGCCTTTTTGCTGTAACAAAACCATCTCATTATAAAACCTAACAATTAACCCAATAATTAGCAGAAGTTCTTTTTCATACAATCAGCTTGTCATTCTCTGCTGACCTCAATGCTCTGCTTACTCTTCAGCCAGAAGAGTAGCTGCACTCGCTCCTTCCATCCCTTCTATTTCATTTGAGTTATATTTTCCCTTTGCTCTGGTAGGCACAAAATACTTCACTGAGGTTTTTGCTTGTTTGCTTGTTTTTTCCTAAAAGCAAGCTAAGCTGCCTTTCTTCCTGCTTCTGTAGCTTCCATCTCTGAGGAGTTCATAGGGAGCCACTGCTAGGGTTCTCCTTGAGAGGGAGGGAGGAGACCCTGTTTCTCCCTCATGGCAGGCACCTCTGTGGCTTAGGGCAAGGGCAGTCTTTTCTTACAGAAGTACATCCCATGGAGTTTTTCTTCAGGTACAGTGGTGTAAGGGTGAGCCTTCTGCCTGGAAGCTCCGCTGGCCTCCCTTCCCTGTGCCCTCTGGGGAGCTGAATGCCACTGTTCCACTCCTCTCTTCATGTTATCTTTCAGTCTCCGCACCACATCCATCACCGTTCGTACTTCTGTCACTGTCACAGGAGATTCCTTTCTCCTGTTTTTGACCTTTAGAAATAAAATCACACAACACTATTTTCATGCAGTTTTGTGTTTGAAGGATTTCTCTGTCATGTTAAATGCAGAGTGCCTTCCACTCCAGTGTGCTGTGAGCGTGGAAATGAACACTGTGTTAATCAGCTTGTGTGGAGCAGCTAACTTGACCTTACTGGGTTGTTCTTTCCCTGCCTTTGAGTAGTAAAGCAAGTTTCCTAGAATATGTCCTGTCTTCATCATTCGTCTTCTGGGTTGCTGGCTTCAGCAACCAGTCTAGGAGATCAGACCTGTGGGCAGCTTGTTGCTCTGTCATTCTTCAGATGGCGAAGTGTCCAGCCACTCTGTCTGCCTTCGTTCGTTAGAAGGCAGAGTGCCTTCCACTTCTTTGGTTGGCTGTCTGTTTTTAATAATGAACAGCATTTTTTAGCTTTATTTGCAGTGACGATTAAGGAACTATATTCCTTCCTTCTTTCCCTCCCTCCCTCCCTCCCTCCCTTCTTTCCCTCCCTCCCTCCCTCCCTCCCT
>NW_026590656.1:101104-109714 GCF_907164565.1 Psammomys obesus | reverse complement strand
CTCCCTCCCTCCCTCCCTTCTTTCCCTCCCTCCCTCCCTCCCTCCCTCCCTCTCTCTCTCTTTCTTTCTTTCTTTCTTTCTTTCTTTCTTTCTTTCTTTCTTTCTTTCTTTCTTTCTTTCTTTCTTCTTGGAGAACAGGAATTTGGTTTTCTTTAAAACTTTTTTTTATAGATTTTAATGTCATTTGCAAAAATGGAATATTTTGTGCAAATCAGGTCAGTGAGAAATTAATATATCTACCCAAATAAAGGCCATTAACAAAGATTAAGTTAGGTTAAGAATATAGTCTTGATACAATTCCATTATATGAAATCTAATTTGAAAAGTTGTAGCTTCTCATGAGTTATTTATGTAGCACAGCAAATGTAGGCGTATTAAGGAAAATTGAGGAGCACACCCAAGGATGGGGGCGACTCCAAGGGAGAAATACACTTGTGACTTTTAATTCTTCTATTTAATTACAGAACCTGTTGGCTGAAAAAGTGGAACAGCTGATGGAATGGAGTTCCAGGCGCTCGATCTTCCGAATGAATGGTGACAAGTTCCGAAAGTTTGTAAAGGCCCCGCCTCGGAACTACTCTATGATTGTTATGTTCACTGCTCTCCAGCCTCAGCGGCAGTGCTCTGTTTGCAGGTGATTTTTATCTATTTAAAACCTAGAAAAGGCAGAAGTCCTAGCTTACATGCTCATGTATATTAAGATACACATGTATAAAAAAGTTCAGTAATTTTTAGTGTAATATGTAACTGAGTTGAAAAGTAAGCTATAAATCAGGATATTGACTAATATATAAGTATTTATTAAAAGTGGCTTTTCATCATTATGTCTTAACTTTTTGTTTTATAGGTCAGTGAGTTGTATCTGTGGTCTATGAAGTAGTTCCCTGGTGCACTTTCTTTTAAAAGTTCTATAATAGGGATTCTTGTTTTCCTAGGGAGGTCCATTTACTTTTTGGTTCTGCTAATCATTAAAAACTTCTTACTAGATGACAGAGCTGAACAGTTTAAAAGGAATTAAGTTTTGCTTTGGATAAGAACAAATATAATTCATGTGTTGTGCATATTGAGATAATTGGTTTTGTGTTCTGGGCTCTGCAGTAGTTGAAGGGAGGTGGCTCAAAGTAGATTAAGGCTCTAAGGCTGAGATAAAGCTCTCAGATGTACCCACATAAGAAACCACCTCCTAATAGCATATTCAGCTCTCAATTTATCAGTGGATCAAACCACACACACACACACACACACACACACACATAAATGTGCACACACACTATACACACACACACACACACACACACATAATGTGCACACACACTACACACACACACACACACACACACACACACACACACACACACACACACACATGAAGTTAGGAGTGCTTATGATCAGTACCCAGTAACTTTTCAGTAATGCCAGCAGCTGCACACATAATGCCTGGAACACAGGAGTCTGGGGGATATAGTCAAACCGTAGTTTACAGATATGGCTTCTCTAGCATCTTCTAGTAGTCTTACCTGCCAAAGCTACCATACCACATTGTAAGCAGATATTTGGTATTGATCTGTCAAGATAGAGGGGATTAAATTACAGTATTTTTACAGCCTTGCCTATTCTATATTCCACTTCATGCCTTGAATTTGGCAGCTCTATAATTGATTTTCCATTTGTATAATTTTGTTATTTCAAGAATGTTATGTAAATTTAATCATTGTAGAACCTTTTGGAATTGCCTTTCTTTCTTAGTTAGCATAATTCCTTCAGATACCATCCAGATTATTGCATTTTTTTCAACATCTTGTTCTTTTTATTACTGAGTAATAATTTCATGTTGCAGATGTTCTGCAATTCATTTATCAGTATGTCTGTGCTAGGCCACAATCAAAAGGCAGGCATACTATTTTGAAAAGTTACCTGTAGGCTATTTGTGTCAGGTGCATTAGATATACTATGAAACAAATGATTTTCATATGTGGATTTGATCCCTCTTTCCAAGTTCTTTTATGTATATACTAAAAAATATGAAATAATCCTAAATCCAGAGCATTTATTATCATAGACATCATGGCTAAGGCATATTTAGCTTGTTCAAATAAAATAATTGATTATTTTCATAGTGGCTCATGATAATTAATGCCTTTTTATGTTTTTTAATACTGAACATCTTTTGTGTGTGTGTTTGTTGTCTGGATACCTGTTCATGTCTTTTGCATGTAGCTAAATGATTGTTCGGAGTAAATTCTATGCCATCATTTATATGTGTTTGTTGCATGTGTATGAAGCTCATTGTATATGTAGCTAAGGCTAATCTGAAACTAGCAGTGTGGTCTTGGCTGGCCTTGAATTTGCACTCTAGTGTCAGGATTGCAGGTATGTGTCTCTATGCCTCATTTTATATGTTTGCATTATGAGCTATTCCCCAAAGAGCATTGTAGACACTTTGAAATGTCACCCTGTCAGCAGTGACTTCTCTTTTTTTCCCCAGGTGATGATGTTTTTCTGCTTTTTTCTATGTCAGTTTAATTTTGGATGGTTTCTACATGCCCTTTGTAATATTTCACAAATTCTTATAGTCTTATAAAAGTTGCTAGTCATTTTTCAAGAATTTGCTCTCTGTTTGGAGACATTGCTGCCTTTTTCTTCTCTCCAAGGAAGACACAGCTTTTGGTAGCACCAAGTGATGTTTTCATATGGCCCCTGGAAGGCTGGTGGCTGAGCTCCCTTCACAGTCAGCTTATTCTCAAATTTCAGAATTCAATTCTCACCTCCCTCCCAGTTAACGTCAAAGACCTTGGCCACATAAAATTGCTAATTATGATTATTCAATACAATTCTCACCTTCTTTAAGTGTTAGCTCCAAACTTCCTTTGCTAAATCATACTGTAGAGAATATTCCCATAATTGCTTAGATGTGTTCTTGCACGAATTTACTCATCTCCAGAACTGACTTTTCCAGGAACAAAGTAGCTTTTTTTAAGGGTGTTGTTATGGATCAGTAGATTTTTAAAAAATCAAAATAAAGAAAAGTAAGCACTTTTATTTTAGTATCAAGCAAAGTTTATATATAAACACAACTCTGATAATATGAGATTAATGTAGTATTGTATTTCAATTAAAACATAGGAAATTACAATTATATTTTGATCAGATATTGACTGGCTACATGTATATGTGTATATGTAGCTGGACTTTTGGCTACTCTATTGGATTCTTCCTGCCTCCATGCACCACTTCTATCCCTCCCAAACCCCCAACACATAGGTAGGAGACAACAAAGGTTAGATGGAAAGGGGTGGTAGTCAATATCGTTAGACTACTTCTTGGTGATTATAGGTGTCATGTTCCTTGAGGCAAATAGACACATACACACACATATATGCTTATAGCCAACTGAGATTGAGTTTCTTGCTTCGGTTATTTCTTACTTTTAAGAAACAGATAAGGTGTTTTAGTGATGTGGTGTACATTTCTCCCATGATCAGGAATACAAACAGTATGTATATCAAAGCCTTACCCCAAAGCAAAACCAAACAGATACATAGCAATAGTCAGACACAAGTCTTTTGAAGGTATTTTTTGTCAGTTGTTACTGTAAACTTGACATAAAGTACTCAGGAATAATCATACCACAGCTGGCTTTACTGCTCTAATACTGATTCTCTTTATTAGGTAGCTCCTTTGTCTACATGACAGATTTGAGCAAAGCAACTGACAGGAGGAAAACTAAGTTTGGTTCATGGCAAAGTGAGTGTGGAAGAGCAGTGCAGCTTGCATCTCAGTGGCAGGGCCTACAGAGGGCAGGGATAACTCTGCTCCTGGGCTTCTTGTTTTTTTCCACTTCATTCTCTTCTGGTCCCCAGTCAGTGGGACAGTACAACTCACAGTTAGGGTGGGTCTTCCCCCTTTTTTGTTTCTGTTTTTCTTTTTGTTTTAGCTGTTCTCGAACTCATTATATAGACTAGGCTGCCCTGGAATTCCTCGTGAACCACCTACCATGGCTTCCAAAGTGCTGGGATTAAAGTCCTGTGCCACCAAGCCTCGCTGCGTCTTTTCTCTAGGCATACTGATGGAAATGCCATCACAGACTCATCTTCAAGTATGCTTCTTAGTTATTTAAGTATCTTTCTGTGCACTGAAGTTGATAAGATTATACCAATCACAGTAGGTATGTTCTTAATAAAGTTTGTATTTTTAATTTGTTCACTGATTGTTTTCTATCCATAATTTAAATTTTGTGTTTAAAAAAATTGTGTTTCTAGAATGTATTGAAGTGTCTTGGACAAGTAACTATTTCTTCTTTGACACATCAAATTAATTAATCTGTTGATTTAGTCATCATAAAACTGTTGTTACTATTTTTACTTTATATGTGATATAATTTTCCTCTGAATTATGCATATAGACTTTAAAAGATTGCTCAGTGAGAAAGTGTTATATCATTTTGTTTCTTTGCTACCTGTATGTTAGTCACCTTGGCATTTCGATGTTACTCAACTATTCATACTACTTAATGTATACTTAATATTTTTTACACATTTCCAATTAGGATATACATATATTTAAAGCAGATTTTTACTGTTGTTTTCAATGTTTATTTTGATAAAGGGAGGCAAAGTGGATATGTAAGGAAAGCAGAGTAGGCATTGATATAGTCAGTGACATGTAAACCTTTTATGTTTTGACATATCTCTTGTGAAAGACCTTGTGTAATATCCCATGCAAGCAGTGTTTAGAGCTTGGCTCAGGGGAAATGACTGGATTACGACAGCTATGATTTCATGAATCGATGAATTCATTGCCAGGTTAAAAATTTGTATAAGCAGTTGATGGGGTTCTAGCAGGTGGGCTTGATTGGAGAAAATAGGTCACTAAGGGTTTGACCTTGGAAGTAATTATGATTTGTCTGTACTCTGCTTCTTGGCCATCCAGTCATATGAAGAGAAGAATAACCTCTTCTCATACTTCTGCGTTTTCTTGTTCTTCCTGCCTTACACAGGAAGCTTCCGCCCAAGCTAATGTGTAATCAACCTGGGTTGGAGTAAAATCTTAGAAACTTTGAGCCAGAGAGTAAATACTCTGTTAGCATGGCTGTATTAGTTTTAGTGAAGAAAATCCTAACACACTAACGAGTTTAGCACAACCAGAAAAACAGTTACAAGCTTTGAAACATGCTGTTGTTTTCTTATTTTCTAACTTTAATACCAGAAGCTTCTTTAATAGGCCTATTGGCTTACTTGAAATCTGTGCAAATCACAATCTCTTTGACGTTATTTGAGGTTCTATGAAGACATACTTTGAGCTAACTATATAATATATGTTTATCTGTATGTCATTTATCATAAATGCATAACTATAAAGATATACTCTTATATCTTATGAACTTGTTATATGATAGGGAATTTGAATAATGTTATAAAGAGAAACTACTTTTTAAAACATCCCTTAAAATGCTTTAAAGGTGAAAATTACATTCATCTTTGGAAATATATTAAATATATAGAATTATAGATGAGTTAATAATCATTTTGGTTTTACATAACCTTTAAAAAGAGTATAATGTAAAAAATTATAGCATTTGAATTAAGTGATTTTTTTTTTTTGTTCTCTAATAAAAAATGGAGAAGATTTAATAGGAGACTTAACAGAACAGTGCCCTGCAGTTATTACTTAATACTCCTAGATCCTTCTCATGCAGCATGACTGCCCTCTTCAGGCTCCATATGAGTATATTAGAACAATTCATATTGTTCTCCCAGTTCTCTTGGTTGGACCATTTCATTTTCCCATTGACTCTCCCACTCCCAACAGAAAATGCTGCTAAAGATGTTGTTATTTATATGTCTGTTCCTGGTGTTTTTTGCTTTCTCCTTGGATTCCAAATGGCAGCAAGGCCTGAAGTGTGCTAATAAACAGTGATAATTTTTGTGTGTGTTTTTAGTACAAACTAACAAACATGCTAGATTCCTCTCTCTCTCTCTCTCTCTCTCTCTCTCTCTCTTTCTCTCTTTCTCTCTCTATTTCTCCTTCCTTCCTTCCTTCCTTCCTTTCTTTCTTTCTTTCTTTCTTTCTTTCTTTCTTTTTTTTGTGTTGTTAGAATTCTTTAATTCAAAAAGCATTTGACAAAGTCCAACACCCATTTATGTTTAAAGTCTTGGAGAGATCAGGGATACAAGGCACATACCTAAAGATAGTAAAGGCAATATACAGCAAGCCTATAGCCAACATCAAACTCAATGGAGAGAAACTTAAATCAATCCCACTGAAATCAGGGACAAGACAAGGCTGCCCACTCTCTCCATATCTCTTTAACATTGTACTTGAAGTCCTAGCCAGAGCAATAAGACAACTAAAGGAGATCAAGGGGATACAAATCGGAAAGGAAGAGGTCAAAGTGTCACTATTTGCAGATGATATGATAGTATACATGAGCGACCCCAAAGATTCAACCAGAGAACTTCTTCAGCTGATTAACACCTTCAGCAAAGTGGCAGGATACAAAATCAACTCAAAAAAATCAGAAGCCCTCTTGTATACCAAAGACAAAAAGGCTGAGAAAGAAATTAGGGAAACAACACCCTTCACAATAGCCACTAATAACATAAAGTACCTTGGTGTGACTCTAACCAAGCAAGTGAAAGACCTGTTTGAGAAAAACTTCAAGTCTCTGAAGAAAGAAATTGAAGAAGATCTCAGAAGATGGAAAGATCTCCCGTGCTCATGGATTGGTAGGATTAACATTGTGAAAATGGCCATCCTGCCAAAAGCAATCTACAGATTCAATGCAATTCCCATCAAAATACCAACTCAATTCTTTACAGACCTTGAAAAAAAGATTCTCAGCTTCATATGGAGAAACAAAACACCCAGAATCTCCAAAACGATCCTGTACAACAACAGATCATCTGGAGGTATCACCATTCCCGATCTCAAGCTGTACTACAGGGCAACAGTAATAAAAACTGCATGGTATTGGCATAGAAACAGAAAGGAGGATCAATGGAATCGCATAGAAGACCCAGAAATAAACCCACACACCTATGCATACTCAATATTTGACAAAGAAGCCAAATCCATTCAATGGAAAAAAGACAGCATCTTCAACAAATGGTGCTGGACCAACTGGATGTCTACATGCAGAAAAATGAAAATAGATCCATATTTATCACCCTGCACAAAACTAAAGTCTAAGTGGATCAAGGACCTCAACATAAAACCAGATACTCTAAATCAGTTGGAAAAAAAAGTGGGAAACAGCCTAGAACTCATTGGCACAGGAGACAACTTCCTGAACAGAACACCAACAGCACAGGCTCTAAGAGCAACAATCAATAAATGGGACCTCATGAAACTGAAAAGCTTCTGTAAAGCAAAAGACACTGTCATCAAAACAAATAGACAGCCTACAGATTGGGAAAGAATCTTCACCAACCCTTTATCTGACAGAGGGCTAATATCCAGTATATATAAAGAACTAAAGAAGCAGAAAAGCAACAAACCAAGGAATCCACTTAAAAAATGGGGAACAGAGCTAAACAGAGAATTCTCTGTGGAGGAATACAGAATGGCAGAGAAACACTTAAAGAAATGCTCAACCTCATTAGCCATTAGGGAAATGCAAATCAAAACGACCCTGAGATTTCACCTTACACCCATCAGAATGGCCAGGATGAAAAACTCAAATGATAGCACATGCTGGAGAGGTTGTGGAGAAAAAGGAACCCTCCTCCATTGCTGGTGGGAATGTAAGCTGGTTCAACCACTTTGGAAGTCAATCTGGCGCTTTCTCAGACAACTAGGAGTAGTGCTACCTCAAGACCCAGCTATACCACTCCTAGGTATATACCCAAAATTTGCTCAAGTACACAACAAGGACATTTGTTCAACCATGTTCGTAGCAGCTTTATTTGTAATAGCCAGAACTTGGAAACAACCCAGATGTCCATCAACGGAGGAATGGATACAGAAATTGTGGTATTTTTACACAATGGAATACTACTCAGCAATCAAAAAGGAGGAAATCATGAAATTTGCAGGCAAGTGGTGGGATCTAGAAAAGATCATTCTGAACCAAGTATCCCAGAAGGAGAAAGACAAACTTGGTATATACTCGCTTATATAGACCTACAAGATATGATAAACATAATGAAATCTACACACCTAAAGAAGATAATCAAGAAAGTGGACACAGGCGAAGGTGATTAATCCTCATTTAGAAAGACAAATGGGATGGGCATTGAACTTATGACAGGAGTCTACCACAAAAGGCATCTGAAAGACTCTACCTAGCAGTGTTTCAAAGCAGACACTAAGACTCATAACCAAACCCTCGGCAGAGTGCAGGGAATCATATGAAAGAAGGGAAGTTAGTATGATATGGAAAGGATAGGAGCTCTACAAGGACCAAACATATCTGGGCACATGGTCTTTTCTGAGACTGACACTCAACCAAGGACCATCTATGGATATAACCTAGAACTTCTTGCTCGGATGTGGCCCATGGTAGCTCAGTAACCAAGTAGTTTTCCAAAGTAAGGGGAACACAGACTATTTACAACAGGATTTCAAGGGCAGGCTGTTTGACACCCCCCCCCCCCCCCCCCCGGGGGGGGG
>NW_026590656.1:0-100704 GCF_907164565.1 Psammomys obesus | reverse complement strand
ATATCTGGGCACAGGGTCTTTTCTGAGACTGACACTCAACCAAGGACCATCTATGGATATAACCTAGAACTTCTGCTCGGATGTGGCCTGTGGTAGCTCAGTAACCAAGTAGTTTTCCAAAGTAAGGGGAACACGGACTATTTCTAACAGGATCTCAAGGGCAGGCTGTTTGACACCCCCCCCCCCCAGGGGAGGAGCAGTCTGTTAGGCCACAGAGGAGGACTTTGCAGCCAGCCCTGAAGATACCTGATAAAACAGGGTCAGATGAAAGGGGAGGAGGTCCTCCCCTATCAGTGGACTTGGAAAAGGGCAGGGAGGAGACCAGGGAGGGAATGTGGGGTTGGGGAGGGAATGAGGGAGCAGGATACAGCTGGGACACAGAGTTAACAAAATGTAACTAAAAAGAAAATAATAATAATAATAATAATAATAAAAAGACTAGTAAAAAAAAAAAAGAATTCTTTAATTCTCTGTTAGGAGGTTCCAGTATTGGTGGATATAGCGGATACTGGTTTTACAATACTGGACACATTTAGTTCTGATAAATTATTTGTATTTTGAATAGATAATATTGATGGTACATGTTTCTTAAGCATATTTTATTTATTTTGTTTTGTTTTAGAGATAGATTTATTCATTGGTCCTATTGTTACTCCACACACCCAAATGGGAGAAACCTTCCATTTGTTTTGCCAGTATTATCTTTGCTTACAGTTTTGTATTTGAACTCAGAGATCCTAATTTGCTTTGGCTTTCATGGAATCCTTTATTCAAATTGGAAATATTTCCCTGTTCCCCTTACTAGAGAACCCACTTGGATACTGAGCTACCATGAGCTACATCTAAGCAGGGGTTCTAGGTTATATCCATCCATGGTCCTTGGTTGGAAAAACAATCTCATGAAAGACCCCTGTGGCCTGATATATTTGGTCCTTGTGGAGCTCCTGTCCTCTCCAGGTCTTACTAACTCCCCCTTCTTTCATATGATTCCCTGCCCTCTGCCAGAGTTTGGTTATGAGTCTTAATATCTGCTTTGATACACTGCTAGGTAGAGTCTTTCAGAGGCCCTCTGTGGTAGGCCCCTGTCCTGTTATTTGTATGGCAGTCTCTTCGCCCCCCCCCCCCCCCCCCCAGGAGCAGCCTTGCTAGGCCACAGAAGAGGACATTGTAGCCAGTCCTGAAGATACCTGATAAGCTAGGGTTTGATGGAAGGGTAGAGGTCCTCCCCTATCAGTGGATTTGGAAAGGGGCAGGGAGGAGATGAGGGAGGGAGGGTGGGATTGGGAAGGAATGAGGGAGGGGGCTACGGCTGGTATACAAAGTAAATAACCTGTGATTAATATAAAAAATAAAAAAAAATAAAAAAGTACATTTCCCCTGGGGGACGGGGGGAATATTTCCAAGGGTTTGTCTTAGTGTTTTGTTTTTTTTTTGTTTTTTTTTTTTTTGTCTTGTTTTGTTTTGTTTTGTTTTATTGCTGTGGTAAAATAATCCTGATAACAAAGTAAGACAGAAAGGGTTCAGTTTACAGTTTAAGGCAATACTTCATCTTTGGGGTATTTCAAGGCAGCATGATCTTGAAGCAGATTGGCACTTTGTATCAAGATCAAAAGCAAAGAGCAGTGAATGAACGCCTGCATGCCATATGGAACTCACACTCTGTTGTGGTTTGAATATCTAGCACAGACTCATACGCTTCATGCTGAGTCCCTAGTTAGTGAACTGTTTGGGAAGGATTAGGAAGTATGGCTGGGAGGAGGTCTGTCACTGGGGCTTTCTATTCCTCTCTCTCTCCTCACATTCTCTCTCTCCTTCCTCCCTTTCCTCCTCTCCTTCCTTTTCCCTCTCCCTCATTATCTTTCATTCCCTCTTCCTCTTTGTTCCTGTTGCTTGTAGATCTAGATGTAAAGTTCTCAGCTACAGCCATGCTTGCTTGCTTTCTGCCATAGTGGTCATGGCTTAACCCTTTGAAACTAAGCAAACCCCTAATTAAATACTTCCATCTATACCTGGCTTGGTCATGGAGTCTCCTCACAGCAATAGAATAGTCATTAGGACACTCACCTTTTCATTACTCATAGGCCCCAGTCCAGGAAATGGTGCTGCTCACTTTGAGGGTGAGTCTTCCACCTTACTTAGCCCACCTGCGAAAACCCCTCATAGACATGCCTGCAGGCCACACTTGCCCAGATACTTACTTACTGCCATTCTCTTCCCAGGTGATTCTACTTAGTATGAAGTCTACTATCAAAATAACAATCTAAGGATTGTACAGATGTTATAATTGGATGCTCCTGCCTTCTAGATTGCAAACAAGAGTCTGTACAGAATAGGTCACACGATTAAATAATATTTTAGTAACCTATATTTTTCTAGCTCGACCATTTTTACTAGCATCTCAAATGGTCTCTAGACATATATCATAATCTCACTCTTCCTCAGACATGTGATTGTTGGAAACAGTGCAAATGCTCTTTTGCTTAATGTACTTCTTTCAAAAAAAAAAAAAAATCAAACAAACCAAAACAAAAAACCCAGAAGCCTTTTGCAGTTTACAGAATGAAGCCACAATCCTATTTCTCTCTAGTAGTCTTTTCTATCCTTATTGTCTGATGTGAAGCTTTGATTCTGTTAATGATAGGAAATATTTGAGAGTAAGTCATCTAAGTTGTTTCTGTTATCGTCCTGCCTTCCTCTGTTTAGTCTAGCTTATAATTTCAGTCATTTAGACAGGCCTGTTTTTTTTTTTCCAGATATTTCCAGTCACACAAGGTTCTAGTTCATTTTCTCCCATTTTATGAATGCAAGTATAAGGCGCTTGTAAGGTTTTGCTTCTGATTTATATACTATCATTTCAAGTCTCTTTCTTTTAGAGGCCTCTTGAAGTAGACAGTGTTAGCTATATTTCTGTTACTGCAGCATCTACCTAAAATACTGAATAATTGAATAATGTAGTTTGTTCATGACATGGGTCCTGTGTGTCCTGTTCACACAGGTGGCCAGAGCCTGTTATTATTGCCCCTTTCTGTTTTCTGAGGATTTGATGTCCCCATGTATCTAGATATTATAATATTCATACTGTAAATTGATCTTTAAATCTCTGCTGTGAAAGATAAAGCTTTAACTCATTTTACACTTAAAGTATTTATCATTTTAAGTCCCATTAATGAACAGTAACAATACAGGATAACATCATTGTTTTCTGTGCCCTGCCTATAGATGTTTCTGCATTATCTGCTTTATGATACAAAAATTGTAAACACACCATTTCCATCACTTCTTATCCTCTACTTGGACATATCAGGCCCTCTTTAGTGTTATGCTGCCATGTTTAGAAGTATTTATAGCCTTACTGCAGTTAAATCTATACATATATTATGTAGATTGATTTAAAATAATAGAAGGAATTCAGTATTTGGATCTGAGTAAGTGTGCTGTATTGTACTTAGTGTTTATGAACAGTAAACTTGTAATTCGAAGTATTCCTTCCTTTTAAAAAGTAAATCTTCTGTTGATCTTCTAACATTGTAGTTTGCAATTCATACAAGTATAAATGACATGGTAATACATTCAGTAATTGGTTAGCTTTACCTGAGAATTACTTGTTCTGTCAATGGCTCTGTTCATTGTGTACTGAAATGTTTTTGTTTTGCTCCATTATCTGTTTCAGGCAGGCTAATGAAGAATATCAAATCCTGGCTAATTCCTGGCGTTATTCATCTGCATTTTGCAACAAGCTGTTTTTTGGAATGGTGGACTATGATGAAGGGACAGATGTTTTTCAACAGGTAAAACTATATGTTATTTTAAAATGCATACTTAAGTTTGTCATTTCTGATATATATTGATTATAAGATAAAATACAACTCACTGAGTATGTTAGTAAATAAGTAATTACAGTACATTCCATGATGTGCTTAAAATAGAGTTAAAATTTGGACACTTTGTTAATCTTGTCATTACAGTTTTTGCCTTTTTACTGTAGTAAAAGCAGTTCATTTCCATTTAGAGGAAGTCTGCTTTTTAGCATACAATGGCCCAATACATGCATTAATCTTGATATTATATAGTGATTAGGTAGTATTTCACACAGGCTTACAGCATTTCATATAGTACTAAGTGCAACTTACCTCTTTTTATGTGTATGTGTGTACATGTGGATATGGGTATACATGCATATGTGTGTGTGTTTGGAAGCTAGATATTGAGTCAGAGTATTTTCCTTTTGCCTTCCACCTTAGTTACTGTTATTCTTGTGTGTACATGTGTGCAATGATGTATGTGTTGGTATACATGCTATGACTTGCATGTTGATGTCAGACTACTTTGTGGAGATAGCTCTTTGTTTTCACCTTTTCATAGTTTTGTTTGGGGGAAAAGGGGTTTTGAACTCAGGTTGTCTGGTTTCTTCAGTGAGCACCTTCCTGATCCTGCTTGGGCTCGTTTTTAAGATAGGGTTTTTCACTGGCCTTGGACATTGCAAAATTGGCTTGGTTAGCTGGCCATCTGGCTCAGAACTATCATGTCTCTAGCCTGGCCTCAATGCTGGGCCTGTGTGTGTTATGTGGGGCATGTGGCATTTTGTATAGGTGCAGGTGGTATGAGCTGAGGTCCTCAAGGCTTCAGTAGCGTGTGCATTACCCATTTAGGTATATTTTCTACATCAGCAGCTAGAATTTTATCTCTGAAAATACTCTGTATTTATCAGAAGTGTTTTCTCCCAGTTACAGACTAGATTTCTACCACAAATGCCAGGGTTAAAGGTACACATCATGTGTGAGCGTATATGAGACAGAACATTAAATAGGTTCCAAGGATGAATCACTAATTAGTTTCATTCTTTTAGGAGGAAGAAATAGCAGGAGGACACATGCTCAAAGATAGGCAGTGGGAAACCTGGGAATTAGATGGTTTCATGTAAGCTAGGAAAGGAAGCTTCCCCAGAAACCTAGCTGCCTTGATCTTAAATTTTAATTTCTAGAAATGTCAGAAAATAAACTTTGTCTAAGTCACCTACAAGATGTGTAGACTTGTAATACACTCACATGAAAAGTCTTCTCAATAGATAAAACTTGGCTTTGGGCATAAGGATGCTAGTCATCTCTCACAGTGTTGTCATCATGAATCCTGACACTGCTTCTGTTACCAGAGCATTGTGAATTCTTTAGTTCTGCCTCTCAATGAACCAGTCAGAGATGGTTGTGTTGCTATGATTATCACTTGGTTAGAATGATAAGTATTGGAATGTGGAATAAGATACAGTCCTAGTGAACAAACACATTTTACATCAACACATTGTATGAAACAGTTTTGGGGGAGCAGAAAACAAAACATCTCTCCCCTGATAGAGTACTGGTGACTAACTAAAATAAATGATTCTACAGAAATCCATCCTGGGAACCTGTGTGCTAATTGAAGTTACTTCTAGGAATATGTTTAAGGATTTTCTTATGGGAGCATGGAAGACTTCATGGTACATCATGGATAAGTGATGATCCATGAAAGCTGCAAACATACAGTTCTTTCATGACTTGCATGCAGCTCGACAGGTTGGGCAGTCTCCTTCAGACAGCTCTATTGCCAGAGCCTTTTCTGCCAGCAGTTGCTTTCTGCTTTTATAACCATCTGGAAGGTCCTTGGGAATCCTGTAACTTTTAGATTTCCAGCTTTTTAAGGTTGTTTACTGCCCAGGTCTCGTGAGTCTTTCTCTGTTCTCAAGGAGGTATTATTTCAACTCGGAGATGATTTTTTGTATGATACATGTATACTTTGCATATACATATATGAGAAATGCACAATATATTCATGATATGGTGTGTGTTGTATGGTATATGTTGTGATATGTTAGAATTTGTCAGGTTTTTACCGTAAGAACTAGTTTTATAGTTTAGCTTTATAATAACTTGTTCAAAACTTCTATTAAGGTTATTTCTAAAACAGTTACTATAGAGTTGTTTTCAAAGGAGGAAGGTTCTGAGAGCGTTGTGCTGTTGTAATGATGGAGTGTAGGGTCAAAGATCTGAGGTTACATTCTAGGTTTAACTCTTCATTGCTGAGGGACTTGAAGATTTCATGATCATACTGTGTTCTGTCTCCATATGCATACAAAAAATAACATTTGTGATTACTAGAATGAGATGCTAATATGAAGATGCTTAGTTGTATTCTTGATATATAGGGGTTTATTAAATAATTACTATTGTAGCCATATAAATTAATATTGGCATACATTTGTCATCCTTCTCATACTACAGTATTTTTGCACATGTTGGCTAAATGGTATAGAAAGAAGAAAAAAATGGAACAGATAAAAAGCAAGAGAAGAAACAGCAAAAACTGTAATTCCCGGGAATATTTTATGAAAATGCTGTCTTAGAATGTGCAAATGTAAGGATGACTTAGATTGGATAGTTTAAAGTGAACCAAATATATTTACTGGCTTGCAGTTACTAAGGAGACCCAACTTTGATTTGTAAGCATTTGAAGAGTACTCTTCTGCTCAGCTGTGGGAGGCAGAGCATGGAGGGGACAATGAAGAGGGAAACTCAGCCTTTTACATAGATGTCCATCCTCCCATTGAGGGATGAGTGCTCCTGGCCTCATCATTACATGGAGGTCTCTTTTCAGTGGCAATTTAAGAATATGAGGTGGTTTTGTTTTTGTTTGTTTGCTTGCTCTTTTTGTTTTTTGCTTAACAAGAGGACTTAAGATAACTGAGAGCAAACAAGGAACATTTAATAGCATTTGCAATAGGACAAATGAGTAATAATTTTATATATATATTATATATAATATAAAAATATATATTATATGTAATATATATAAAACTATTACTATTATATATAATATACTATTATATATAATATAAAAATATATATTATATATAATATATATAATATAAAATATATATATTATATGTATGTTACTTTTGAGGATTCAGATTGTTTTTGTGCTAAGTTGTTCAAAGAACGATAGTTATTTTGGGCTATTGTGTGACTATGACAGCTACAGCCAGGATTTGCTTATGGACCAGTGTACGTTTTGCCTTGACTGTAAATGTCAGCCTGGACACCTAAGCTTTGGTGATAGCCTCACCTGTTGCCAGCTTTCCTCTATCATGTCATGTGATTGTGAATTTCCTTCCCCTTAAGTGAATCTCTGCCTTTTACCTTTTTTAGGTTTTTTAATATAATCCCCAGATAGCAGAAATTTAATATATTAATACTGTAGTTAGCTTCTGTATCAAACTATCCTATTAAGTATTTTAGGTTGTATTTTATAAATACTAGACTATGGTAGTGTTCTCTTTAGTATATTTTTCTGAGTACGCATGTTCTATGGAAACATTTTCTGTGCTTTAGCCATTTTAAGACAACTAAATTATTAAGTTGAAAAGAAAATGACTGTCAGGGATTTCTCTTATTTCTGGTGTATTGAGGTAAGTTATTTAGAACAAAAATACTTGTTTCTCTTGCACACATTTGAATATCAACTAAAAAGAATAATGTTTAAATTTCAATAGGAAATTGGATTTACAGGTAACTGTAATGTGCTCCTTGCTTCTGCCCAATAACTGCTGAGGAAGTGGAGTGATCCACGTGCTGACAGCTCACATTATTTCTGTTTGTACTTCTAGGCATTTTGCATCATCTTAATCATAAAAATTTAGAGAGACAAAATACCGAACTGGGAATGTGAATAGTATGTGAAATGTGATAGTTAAGGCAGCTTAAGCAAATTTAGCCATTCTTCTTCATTTAATAGTGCATCAAGATTAGTAAAAATAGAAATTAAGCTCCAGAAAACCGTGTAGCTTTTCCTAGTAAACCCTTTCTTCTGGAAATTCACACAAAAAATATAACGTATAAAAATATATAAAAACGTATAAAATGTTGGATGAATAATATAGACTATTGGGGTGTTGTTATAATTAGCATTTTATCACTTGCTTTACAGCTCAACATGAACTCCGCTCCCACATTCATGCATTTTCCTTCAAAAGGCAGACCCAAGAGAGCTGATACTTTTGACCTCCAACGAATTGGATTTGCAGCTGAACAGCTAGCAAAATGGATTGCAGACAGAACAGATGTCCATGTATGCTTTTATTCACTAAAGTAAATGTGTGTGTGTGTGTGTGTGTGTGTGTGTGTGTGTGTGTGTGTGTATTATACATACACTATCATATAGCTTGCTTTGCTAGACTGTTGTAATGAAGGGGCAGGGTTTGGGGTTTTTTCATTTTGTGTTGTTTTTAGTTTATCTATGGCCTTTGTTATTTTTCCTTGTGTAGAGAAAAATTTGTTTTGCCATGGTGAGGACTGAATTTGAGCTAATGTCGTCTGAATATATATTCTATTGCTCACTCACTACATTCCTAGTCTAAGAAAAATTGACTTAACATCTGTGACTGTTAGTTGAACATTGGTTAGTCAATTCAGATGCACTGTTGCATGATGATCAATTGATAGTCTAAACACTAAAAAGTGTGTTAGTTAGATACAGTATATTTTCAGAGAATGGAAAATAAAAAGAAAATGGCTAAATATTATTGAGCAAAGAAGTTCTAACCAAGAAGCAAGAAGTAAAGAAAAAAACAAAAACCACAAAAACCCGTGTATCTTATATAAGTTGGAAAAGATTGAGAGCTCACCCCCACATCTAGGGCCAGCTTTACTGTGGGCTCAGGTGAGGTACAGAGCCTGCTCTCCCAAGTGCTGTAGCCCGTGAGGGCAGGGTCAGCTCTCCTGCCTGCCATAGGTGGCAAGGGGCGGGAGGAGGCCCATCTCTCCCTCAACTATGTCACCATATGGTACCTAAGTGGTGGGGCCAGCTCTCCCACGCTCATGCCTCAGTGCTGCCTTGCTTGTGCACCCACCACCAGTATCAGCTCTACTTTGCTTCACAGGCAAGGTGCGGGACCTGCTCTTCCGAGTTCTGCAGCTGGTGAAGGACAGGACTAGCTGTCCTCCCTTCATGACCCCCAGGCCAGCTCTCTGGCTTCCTGTATGTGGTGAGGTGCTAGGGTGTGGGAAGTTATTCCTTCCTCACCCATGTCACTGCCTGGGAGATGAGAAGGTCCAGCTCTCCTATGCTTATATATAACCTCATGGCTGTCTCACCGGCAACTCCCGAGTTATGTGGGCCCCTGTTCTCCTGAGTACTGCAGGTGGCTAGAGCCAGTGCCAGCCCTCCTACTCTCATGCCCCCAGGGCCTGCTTTTCCACAATGCCCAGGTGAGGGATTGGGTGTGTTCTACACAGCTCTTAGATGTCAAAATGTCCCCAGGTGGCTACCCAGACCAGGCATGTCTGCCTGGTCTTTGGTGGTGACAGACTCCTGCTACTGCAGGGCCATGGGCCAGTCATGGCCTCTGGTGGCAGCCCAGGCCAGGACCATGGTCCCGGTGGCATCACTGGTTACTCACATGAGGCTGTTTCTCACTACCCCCGAGTCTGAGTCTCCAGATTCATTGTGCCCATATCCTTCTGTTTCTCTTTCTTTTCCATTTCTCCACCACTTACTTGCTTGTCCTGTTAGTGACACCCAGGGTCTCTGAATGTCTGGGGTCATCAAGGGTAGTTTCAGGTGTTCTGTACCCTGCTTGTACACCAGGGTCAGCTCAGGCATGGTCTGTTCCCCCAGGCCTGCGTGGTTCTGGACTGGTGGTCATATCAGGCTAGTTCCCTATCTGGGCCATATGGTGCCTGTCTGGTGATTGTGTTGGGCTCACTCCTTGCCCAACCCACCCAAGTTGCCCCTTGCTAAGGTCTTCTGCCTTGGGTTCACTCTTGCCTTAGCCAGAGGTTGCAGTGGGGTTCTTCTAGTTTCCAGTGTGCTCCTAATTTTGGGAGTCTGTCCAGGTCTGCCTGGTAGTAGACTGGTGTTCATCTCAGGCTAGCTCCCTCTCTGACCCCTGGTGCTGGACTGGTGGTTCTCTCAGGCTCACATTTTTCAGGGAATGTTGGAATACTAACATTAAGATGTTCCCAGGTCAGAGCACTGAAATTAGACAGCCTCCCCTCTCTGCCACCTGCTGACACCTGTGACACAGCAGCCACACCTGCAGTATCTCTAGGGGCAGGTCCTCTGCATACCTTAGGTAATTAAACTTAACAGTGCCACTTCAAGGAATTAAGCTTAAGGATGATTCAGATTCTTAACCCTGAAAAATTTTAGCAACACTCATTTTAATGGAAAAATTGAAAACCAATCAAATGTCTAAAAATAAGACTTTTACATTGAACAAAACTCATAGTTTAACAAGTAAAATGTCACTTGGAAAAGTAATATGGACACAGAGATATGGGATTTTGTTTTAAAGCAATATTGTTTTATAGATTGAGACAGATCATTTATTCTGAATATAATTTAACCAAAATTATGATAGGTACTAATTTGTCTGTAGAGTCCTGCATGTTCTTTTAATTATTTACAATGTCTTTGTGATGAGCTATAAAATAACTGCTTATATAATTATAAGATATATAATCTTATATAACTGTATAAGTAGTTCTATTATAAGTATTTTTAAAAGTTATTCATAGACACTGAAGTTTTACTAAAAGGTATAAACACACTTTTTGAGACAAGATAGTTGTCTTTTGGTAATACCACCTTTTACCTACATGATGTTATTACCTGTGTAATTGGTTTTAATAATACTTTGATGAATAAATTGGTTCCTAAATTTGTTCCTTTAAAAATATTTTGGTATGTAATATACCAACATGTATGATCCAGTTGGGGTAAAACATCAAGGATTATGCTAAAGTATTATTATTAATTCATTCCAAGAAGTACTAAGATTTGTGCTGGAAAGGAAGTATAGCGCATAAGCACCCTTACTGTTCTTACAGAGGACTAGAATTCACTTCTTTTCTTTTAAATCAGTTTATTCTGTCATGTATTACTAAAAGAAAAGTATTACTATTTATTTTTCACTCTTACTTACGATTGTACTTTCTGCAGATTCGAGTCTTCAGGCCACCTAACTACTCCGGCACCATTGCTTTGGCTCTGTTAGTGTCACTTGTTGGTGGCTTGCTTTATCTAAGGAGGAACAACTTGGAGTTTATTTATAACAAGACTGGTTGGGCCATGGTATCTCTGGTATGTTATCGCACATCCTGTACCTCTTTCCTTGTATAGTTGTATTTTATAATAACAAAGTGAGCCAGATTATTACTGCAGTGAAAATCACCAAAACGAGATGTGTTATTTTTATAAGTAAAATAGATCAAATTTACCATTGAGCTTAAGCTATGTGTATGGTTTCTATTTTTCACTATTAAAATAAAATGACTCTAGTATATGGCACATTCCAAATATTAATGAAATGTACTTGAGCATATTAATAAGTGTGGTAATGAGTTAATAAGAATTTGCAGTTTGAACTAATTTGTGAGCTGAGATGATTTTGGTATATACTCATTCAATTTTTTTTCCCCACCAGTTGTTTCTCATATCTCCACTGTGTGCATCCTTGTTACACACTGGTTATATAAAAATGAGACACAGTCCTCTCTGTAATGAACCAGTTGTGCGGGTACACACTGGTTAACTCATACGTACATACAGATACATACATACACAAACAGTGCAATGTTGTACATGCTGTTGTGGAGACCAACAGGGAGAGCTGTAGGTATACGGGGGACATGTACCTAGCCTGCCTGTCCAATTTCCTCTTCACGTCATGTAATTCTGAATTGTTATGGCCAGTGAAAGGAGACATGGTGCAGAACAAAAAAAAGTGGACTATTTTATCCAACGTAGCCAGAGCGGGAAACGCACGGAGTAATTCTAGACACATGCAAAGTAATTAAACTGATGTTAGAATGTTTATGCTTCCAGAAATAGGCACTGACTGAAAGTGGCCTTGGAAGATGCGTTCAGATGATACTAAGACTAGTTCATAGAACATGTTCTTACTTCATGTTTTACAAAGTTGGGTTTTTGTCTGTTGCTAACATCATTTATGCTTTAAATATATATATATATATAGTTAACTAATAAAGGGGCCAGCAAAATGGTTCAGTGAGTAATGGCTTTTTCTGCTGAGATAGTCCACCTGAATTTAACCTTCAGCATCCATACACTAGAATGAGAATGCCAACTCCAAGTTGTCCTCATACCTCCACTTACATTGACACTCTGTTCCCCTGAAAGAGTAAATGAAAAACATTAAGAATTAGTGGAAGTGAAATAAAACATGAAATACCTTAAAAGTGATATGATTACTAGTTAATACTTGAATTAATTAAAATATTAGTGTTAAAGTATAGGTTATAGGGATGGAGAGATGGCTCAGAGGGTAAGTAGCGCTGGCTGCCCTCTAGAGATCCTGATTTCAGTTCCCAGTACCCTTCATTATATGCTAACAACCATTTATAACTGCAGTCTCTAAGTGTTGTCGCGTGGGATCTGATGCCCTCTCCTGGTGTGTATATGTATGAGCAGATGAATCACTTATATAAAAATGCAAAAATATGTCTTAAAAAAAAACCTCTCCAGTTTAAAAAATACATTATAGAGGCACAGAATCTATGTCACAGAAATAGTCTTAAGCTATTACTAGAAAATAAAAAAAAATATTTCCTAATATATGAAGGATTATTAATTTTTCACTTCAGTTAATTTCAAATATATGATAGGAAAGGAAAGTAAAATTTGTAACAGTGCTTTAATGGACTGTATGGCTTATTACATATGTGTATATCTGTAAATGCTAGGAATACCATATAAAGGCCAACTTGGTTTTGGCTAGACAGTTACTATGACAAGTTTTTCAGTGTCACATTTAAATTGGAGGGGATTAGTTGAAGAACTATGTTATATCTTCAGAGGAACAGTAGGGGAAAAACCTGAGGATATAGGTAGAAATATAAGTTGTCAAGGGTTAAAGTGGAAACTAATCATGTAATTAGAACAGAAACAGATATGAAAGGAATATAGGGAGAAAGCCACGTGACATACAAATAATGAGAGACATAAGTTCATCACATCAGTGTATCTGTTACATCTATTACATTATGTGCAAACAGGTTTAGTATATAATTAAGAGGCAGAGATTGCCAGACTGGATCTAACAATGCAGTAGCAAACTGGCCTGGATACTGCCACAGGAAGAACAATATAAAGGCCCTTAGTGCTATATACATACATAAAAAGAGACTTAAGTGGAGGTACATGTATTCAAGAGCATAAGATTAATATTATGTTTCATATTTCCTTCCTATTTAAATGATAGTTACATTCCTAGAGGGCTTTTTTCTTTTAGAAGAAATCCAGAAACTGGTTCTAAAGTTCATATAAAAAAGCCAAGAATTTAGAATATTGAGGTAGGTTTTTTGTTGTTGTTGTTGTTGTTGTTGTTGTTTTTTAAAGAAAAAAAAAGTCAAAGGCCTTACATTAGCTGATTTTTTTTACTTACTGTAAAGCTGTTATAATTAGAATTGTAATTAGCCTGTAGCTTGATAGCTAGATCATTGTATCAGAAAGCTGGGAACTGAAACATTCCACACATTCCACACATGTTCGGTTCACTTTTGAACACAGGTGTTAATAAAAACAAAAAGTACAGGCTGGCACAAGTAATACTGGAAAATACCCAAGTACAAATAATAAGTCAGGCAACTGAACTCACATCTGTGGAATGTACTCAGTGGCTTATGGGTCCATTACAAGACCTTAACTGACACTTCTAGAAGAGCACAGAGAATTGTGTACTGTAAGATGAGTGAATACGTAAGTGGAAAAGGGTGGATTGCCTTTATTAACGTTGAAACGTCCTGCTCTTCAAAAGATGCCCTGAGAAGTAATCCATACTACACAGACCAATTGAAAATGTTTGCAAAGCGTATGGTAAAGGACACATATTTATATATGTAGAGCTTATTGGTGATCTGATTCCTTAAGACGGAATAAAAGCCTACCTCCATTTCCGCACTGTGACACCATTATAAAATGGAGGGAATGTAGACTGTACAAAGAAATGTCAAGGGCTGATGGTAAAGGAATACAGACATTCAGAATTATGTGTAATTCGCAGAGTGTTGGCAATTTTTTATTTATGGGATTGAATTTAGTGTGGATCAGAAGGGAGCAGAGATAATGTGAGGGTAAGGAAATCTGAAGAGCTAAAAGAAAAGGGGGTCTTCAGGCTCAGCTTGTTTCTTAAGCTTCTTTCTAGTGTTCTCTTTCCTTGCTTCGGAGCCCCCTGGATTCTTGAATTGACGAGCAGTAAGTGGCAGTGAAAGTAGCTAGCTGGCTTTGTGCCTAAATGGAGATTTTCACAGAAGAAATGTCCTTAAACCAGTGAAGAGCTACAGGCATGTTCCTGGCTAGAACTTCTAGCTTGGAGACTGAGGACAGGACCCAGAAGGGACTAGTTTCTTTCAGTCTGTTTCTGTAGGAAAAGATCTAACAGTTCTGAGGTGGCAGGCCATTCAGTTGTCTTCCCCATACCCACCATTGGTTGGAACCAAAGTAGAGTTTGTGTGTAGGACCTCGTTAATACCTGATGCCACATTTTTGGCAGGCTATCTTCAAAGCAGGAATGCTTGAAATCTACCTGACCTACCACCGCATCATGAAGCCAGACCTAAGTGTCTTCCAGAGACTATAGGAGTGGAGTTGTCCCAGCCTTTGCTGTTGTTGTCTTAGAAGTGCCCACTTAGGATGTTCTGAAGGACAAATTTGTAGCAGCTCACCCTGTAGAGCATCAGAATGAAATTGCACCTTTCATTCTGAAAGGGAATTGATCCCACTGCTAAGTTCTCTTAAGCCTTTTCATCATGAGTTTTACATTTTCCCACATGGAAATTGTAGGTACAAGTTCATATCAAGGGACCTCTAAGGGCCGATGGTCCTTGGGTATAGTGTCTGTTTGGTCCTGTTTTTGCAGGACCATGAGAGCGTCTTGTGTTGTTTCCTAACATTTTTAGAGTTCATTTTCTAGGCTTCTCATATAGCATATTTTGAAAGTTGACTAAGAATGTGGAGCTAGCAGGAAAGACAGACCTAAAATTTTGTATACACAATCCACAAACACTACCCAAGGCCTGCTAATATTGCTGGTGTGGTGTGCTTTGAGTCCCTATGACCAGTTTCTAAAGTGCCTATGAGCCCCTCAGAAGAATTCATAGTTTCAGTAGCATTCCTGAGAATGTTTTTACTCTCCATGAACTGCATCCTGCTCAGTAACTAACATGTTCACTTGCTAATTTGTTGAGTTTCTAGATCAATTAAGACAGGTAGCAGAACTATGTAGCAGCCTTTACTCACTGAGTGAGCCAGTGTGAACACCAGATAATGAAGAAAGCAGATGTAGCACCAGGATGTTTCCCGCCACAGAATAACACTGGGCAAAGGTCATGTGACTTCCATGCCCAGCAAAGAATTTATTTTGTTTTGGAGGAGCCTTTCAAAAAACAAATGAATTTTGGGGTTTAGTTGGTTAGGCAAGGTATAGTAGTGAGAAAGTCCTATGTGAGAGTAGAGAAAGTTATTCAGATGAGGTCTGCTCAGCCAGGTCTTCTAATAATGTTCCATTGGAACTGATAAATGCCTTATTTCAGGACCTTGAATCAACCAGGGATTCTGTATTGGCATCCTTGAATCCCTGATTACAACTTTCTAAAAAACTATGATGGACTAACTGCATACCAAGTCGGAAGGGCACGCTACCCTTCTCTGCTATGAGCCCTTTTAATTACCTATCTCAACCTTGAAAGATGAACACATAGGCTTGTCTTGGAGCCAAATTCTTCAAATATTAAACACAAAGCTAAGGTGGCTGGAAGGCAAATGGAATTTAAAATGTAAAGAAAGAAACTGATTACATTATTATTATGTAATGATTAAATGCAGATGAGAAGTCTATGCCTTTGGCTTTAAGGATGCATGTAGGTTAAAAGCAAAAGACTAAAAAGGTTCTATATCATAAATGGTAATCAAATGAGAGCTGTACTTACAGTATAAAATCCAAAAGAAAGATGTGTATTATATAATAAAAATGAGCAAATGCATCAACACTTGTGTAATATGTACACCGCATTGGAAGATCTCAGTAAAAGAAGCAGTGGAAGTAGTGAAGGAAATAGACAGCCATCGGTGGGGGATTTCAGCTCCCTGCTTTCACAATGGAGAGAGCAACTATTCCCAAGAAAATTAAGGGAACAGCTGATACGAAGAACACTATAGAACAAAAGAACCTAAGAGGCTTAAGCAGAAAATACTTCACAACTTCAGTAAAATACAGATTGTTCCCAAGCACACAGAAAATGTTCTTTCAGATAGATTGTATGTTAGGACACAAAGTTGAGTCTTAACAAAATAATAGTGAAGTCATATGAAATAAGTTTTCTGACCACATTGGTGTGACAGTAGCCATCAGTAATAGGAACAATCAGAAAATTTATAAATATATGGAAATCAACATACTTCTAAATAATTAGTGACCAAAGAAATTCAAATGGAGATTTAAAAGTGAAAAATGTCAACTCAAAAGATTGGGGAAAGAATTGAGTATGTGTGTATGTGTATTGTAATTATATTTTAACTTAAAAAAGTCAGTACAGCATAGTCAAATGTTTGCAGCATAGCAGAACCCTTTCAAGAAGGAGCTTGCATCCAGTCCTGAGAAAACCAGAGCTTTCAGATGAGCAACCTAGCACCTAGTGTAAGAACAAGAAAAACTTTGGCTATGAATCTCAACATCTGTTTCAATACACTGCTGGGCAGAGTCTTTCAGAGGCTCTCTCTGGTAGGCTTCTGTCCTGTTCCCTATTTACTCCTTCTCTCTATGTCTATCCGATTTGCCTTTCTGAATGAGTATTGATCGTCTTACCCAGGGTCCTCCTCCTTGCTTAGCTTCTTTAGGCATACAGATTTTTAGTATGTTTATACTATATTATATGTCTGATATCCACTTAATAAGTGAGCATATACCATGTGTGTCTTTCTGCTTCTGGGATACCTCACTCAGGACGATCTTTTCTAGTTCCATCCATTTGCCTGTAAATTTCTTGATTTCCTTGTTTTTAATTGCTGAGTAGTATTCCATTGTGTAAATGTACCACAATTTCTGTATCCATTCCTCCATTGAGGGGCATCTGGGTTGTTTCCAGATTCTGGCTATTATGAATAAAGCATCTGTGAACATAGTTGAGCAAATGCCCTTACTGAATTGTGGAACATCTTTGGGGTATATGCCAAGAGTGATATTGCTGGATCTTGAGGTAGCACTATTCCTAATTTTCTGAGAAAGTGCCAGATTGATTTCCAAAGTGGTTGTACAAGGTTAAATTCCAGCAGGTATTAAAGCAGATGCTGAGACTGACAGCCAAACTTTGGTCAGAGTGCAGGTAATGTTATGAAAGAAGGGGGAGATAGAAAGACCTGGAGGGGACAGGAGCTCCACAAGAAGAGCAACAGAACCCAAAAATCTGGATCAACAGCTCTTTTCTGAAACTGATACTCCAACCAAGGACCATGCATAGAGATAACCTAGAACCCCTGCACAGATGTAGCCCATGGCAGCTCAGTGTCCAAGTGGGTTCCCTAAAGGGGAACAGGGGCTATCTCAGATATGAACTCAGTGGCTGGTTCTTTGATCACCTCCCCCTGAAGGGTGTGTGCATGGAGGGAGCAGCCTCACCAGACCACAGAGGAAGACAGTAAAGACACTCCTGATGAGACCTGATAGGCTAGAGTCAGAAAGAAGGGGAAGAGGACCTCCTTTATCAGTTGACTGGGGGAGGGGCATGGGAGGAGAAGAGTAAGGGGGCAAGGGAGGGGGCAACAGCTGGGATACAAAGTGAATAAATTAAAAAATAAATAAGAAAATAAAACTAACCATAAAAAGAAAGTAACAGAAGAGAAAATAAAAGAAAAAGAACAAGAAGAAAGGATGGAGTTAGGCCATAGTTAACAAAGATTTATCACTTGGTGCAATATGTTTCATTTTATGCAAATCAGTGATATTGATGTGTAACAGTAACAGAATAAAGGCTCACACTTCTGTGATTATTTTTGTAGATGAAGAAAGACTCAACAAATTTAATATTTTCTTATTATATAATCTCAAAACTTATGAAGGATGTCCCTCAGCATAACAAGTATTTTATATAACCAGAGTTTACCTGGTACACAGTGGTGAAAATTTACCAGCTTCTCCATTGATGCCAGTGCTAGGAGTGGATGCTGGCTCCTGCCATCTGTTTTCAGTATTATCTTAGATAACCAGAGCAGTCAGGCTAGAGAGGTCTGCCTTTGTATGTTACTGGCATTTTTCCTTAATAGTCTCCTTGTTCTGCACATTTACTGTTTTGATTATTATATGGTGGAAGGGTTTTCCTTTCTGATCCAGGTTATTTTCTGTTCTCTAAGCTTCTTGTATTCTTACAGGCATATCTTTCTTTAGGTTGGGGAAATTTTCTTCTGAGTTTGTTGAAAATATTTTCTGGTCCTTAGAGCTGGGAATCTTCTTTTCATTCCTGTTCTTCTTAGGTGTGGTCTTTTCATGGTGACCCAGATTTCTTGGGTGTTTTGTATCAGGGTGTTTTTAGATTTAACATTTTCTTTGACTGATGTGTTGATTTCTTTGATAGTATCTTCTATGCTTGAGATTCTCTCCTCCATTTCTTGTGTTCTGTCGATGATGCTTATGTCTTTAGTTTCTGTTCTCTTCTCTAGGTTTTCCTATCTCCAGAAATCTTTCAGGTTTTTCTTTCTTTTTTTTTTTTTAATTTCTAGAATAGCTATATTCATTTCCTTCACCTGTTCAGTTGTGTTGTCCTGTATTTTTTAAGAGGTTTATTTAATTTTCTCTTTAAAGGCCTCTAATATCTTTTAAGTGGATTTTAGGTGATCTTCTTGTGGTTCGCTGTGTTGGGATATTCAGGGTTTACTGTATTAGAGTAGATGGGCTCTGATGGGCCCATTTTGTCCTGGTTCTTGTTGATTCTGTTCTTATGCTAGCCTTTAGCCATCTGGGTGACCCTGGTGCCAGCTGGCCATATGGAGATTCCTAATGCCAGCAGGACTCCTAGGGGAGGCAGGCAGCTTCATGGCCTGGATGGTGGAGCTCAGGATCTAGTAGGCAGCTCACCACTGCTGGCTGTGCCCACCCGGCAGGCAGGAGGTGGGACAGAAAGGGGTCTAACCTGGATGTTCCTGGGACCCCCAGTCTTACTCAGGAAGGCAGGCAGAGCTGTGGCCCAGATGGGGACAGAGTGCAGCTCACTAATGCTGGCTTTGCTCCAGATGGATCAGACTGGGATTAGGTTTTGTTTGTTTGTTTGTTTGTTTTTTGGGGGGTGGAGGGTTTGGTTTGTTTGTTTTGTTTTTTAATTTGAACATTTCTTTTTGCTTTATTTTGTAAAGATTTACTTCTTCCTTTCCCTTTCCCTTCCTTTTTTTCTTTTTTTTTCTTTTGGCAGGGTTTCTATGTGTAGCCCTAGACTTGCTTTGTAGACCATGTTGACTGCAAACTTTGATCCATGTGCCTCTGCCTCTGCCTTCCAGGTGCTGGGATTAAATGTGTGTGTGTGTCACTATGCCTGGGCAGTTTTTATTTTCTTAATGATAGCCATTCTGACTGGGCTATGGGGGGAGTATTAGTGTAGTTTTAATTTGTATTTCCCTTCATGGGCAAGGATGTTAAATACTTTTTAATGTTATAGGCAGTTAACTGACTTTCCCTTGTATATTTATGATTGGATTTTGTTTTTACTTTTTTGAACTCTTCATGTATTCAATATATCACTAATGCATACTTGACAGAAGTTCCTTCCATAATCTTTATGCCATTTATTTAATAATTTCTTCTTTTAAAAATTTAATAGATTTCCTTGGTTAACTTGTGGGTATTATTTTCTGGAGTTTATTTCAGAAAGGTCTTGCACATATTCAGGTCTTGAAGTATGGTCTCCAGTTTGTTTTTGTTTATTTGTGTTTGTTTGTTGTTTCACTGATATTTACAGTGTCCTGCCATAAATTAAGATATTTAATCCAGGTTTAATTGTCTCATTTCTTCTCCATGTTGATTTTTTTTCCCAGTACCAGCAGTAGAGAGTCTTTTTTCTCTGGTCTATTTTGTTGGCATCTTTATTAATGGTCAGTTAATATGCTCTACCTTTTTTGATCTATGCTGCTGTTTTTGTTACTTTGGCTGTGTAGTATTCTTTAAGATCAAGTATTGTGATACATCTGGCATTGATCTTTGTGCATAGAACTTATTTGGTTCTCTAAAGTACTTTTTGTTAGCATACGGTTCTTAACATTGTTTTCTTTCTGTGAATTGTGTCATTGGAATTTTTATAGGAATTACATTAATGTGTTGATTGCTTTCAGTAATATAGACATTTCACATTGTTAATTCAGCAAATACAGGAGCATGGCTGAGATGTCTACAGGTTGAGGAATTTGCATCTTTTGGTGTTGTCGCAGTTTATTTCTATATTGTCTTAAAATTTCATTTTTGAGGTCTGTGACCTTATTTCTAGGTGGTTGATTAATATTTCTCCTTTATTTTCCCTCTCTCTCTTATTTTATAAATTGAGATTTTGTTGATTTTATATCCTGCTACCCTACTGAAAATGGTTATCTGTTCTGAGACTTGTCTGTAGAACTTATAAAATTTCTTTTTTTGTGGAATGGTATTGTGGCAAATAAGGACAATATGATTGTTTTTATTCATTTCTGATTCCATTTTCTTTTGATTTTATTGCTCAGGCTAAGACTTTGATCATTGAGTAAGATCTGAGAAAGTGTGTGTGTTTGTCCTGTTCCAGATTTTAGAGGACATAACTTTCTACTTTCAGATTTTCTATTTAGTATAATGTTGGCTGTATAGTTACCATGTATGGTAATTGCTTTGTTGAGCTGACTTTTTTCTATTCTTAGTTTTTTAGTGTTTTTACTATAAAGGTAGTTTATTGCAGGCCTTTTCTGTATGTGTTGTTCACATCATGTGCTTTCTGTTCCTGAGCATAGTTCCCTTATGTTAGTTTGTGTATGTTGAAACATCATTGAATACCTTGACTGCTGGGTAATACCTTTGATATGTGCTTGTGTACAGTTTTCTAGTACTTATTGGTAAGTTTTCCATGTGTTAGTATGATTGGCCTATAATTTTCTTTTTTGTAGTTGTTGTCTCTTTGCTTGATTTTGATATCAAAATAATATTGGATTCACAAAGAATTTTGAGTATTTATTTCATTTCAGTTTTGTATAAAAGTTTGAGGAGCACTGTTAGTTTTTTAAAGGTGTGGTAGAATACAGCACTGTATCTGACTGAGCCTTAGCATTTCTTTATTTGGAAGATTTATTTACTACTAATTCAGTCTTGTGTTTTAATTGTTCATGAATTTTGGTTCAATTTTGTTCATATAAATTTAACCTATTTCTTTTAGATTTTCCAATATTTTGAGAAATATGTGATCATCCTACTTTCATTAGTATTAGTTGTAATGTCTTCCTTTTCACCTTTAATTTTATTAATTGGGCTTTTTTGTTGTTCTTTTGTCAGTTTTTTTGTCATTGTTGTATATCTATTATCTTCATTTCTTCTCAGTTTCTGCCTTGATTATGATTTCTTTCTATTTATTTTCAGTTTGGCTTGTTCTTATTTTTCTAAGACCTTAAAAATACATCATTAAGATAAGTATTTATATTTCACTAATGTTTCAGAGATTTGTTGCTGTACATATTCTTCTTAAAACCAATTTTGTTATGTCTGACAATTTCTTTTATATAAAAGTGTTTTATGTGTTGCTCATTTTGTTGCATTTTTACATTTGCTTCCTGAATTCACAATGAACAGTTTGATACTTGGAGATGTATTGTTTTTGCCTCTGTGACTTTGTGTTCTGTAATTTTTCTTGAATTTCTAATTTTAATTCATGTGATCAAGTGAAGGGCAGTAGTTCTTTCAGGTATGATCTATGTTAGAGAAAAGTTTCTTGGGCTTCTTAGAACTGTTATACACTCCTGATGGACTGTTACTAAAGTGAACTGCTCTTCTTTTTCTTCTTAACTTTGAGTTCATACGGATGCTTATGCCTGCTTTTAGTGTCATTTGCTTGAATAACTTTTTCCATCTTGAATTGTGAAGTTGTATTACAGGCAACAGGATGAGGAGCCTGCTTTCTAATCCACTCTTTTGGTCTGTTTTTTGATTTGATGATTGAGGTCATTAATGTCTTGCCGGTTATTGGAAAATATTTGATGTTTTTCTAATTATGGTAGAGCCTCACCTCTCCAAATATGGCAGATCTTCTTGATCCTTATAGTTATACAGTCTTTTTTTGTATGGTAGACTTTGATGACAGCTTCTATTTCCTTGCAGTTCAGTATTCAAGTGGGTTCCATTGTAATAGGAACAGGGACTGTCTCTGACATGAACTGATTGGCCTGCTCTTTAATTACCTCCCCCTGAGGGGGAAGCAGCATTAACAGGACACAGAAGAAGACAATGCAGGCACACCTGATGAGACCTAATTGACTAGGATCAGAAGGAAGGAAAAGAAGTCCTCCCCTATCAGTGGACTTGGAGAGGGGCTCGCATGCAGAGGGTGGAGGGAGGGAACCACGGGGGGGGGGGGATACAAAGTGAATAAAGTGTAATTAATAAATAAAAAAAAGAAAAAATATATAATAGAAACTTACAGAGGAAAAAAAAAGTTATGCAGTCTTGGGCCTAACTTAATGGGAGGAATCAAATGAGTGGACATTTAGTGGTATAATTCAAATTGAACCTGGATAGGTTCTTACAGATAAACAGTTGTGGTTATGTTGAGGTTTTGTTTTCTTTGAGACAGGGTCTCACTTTGTAGCTCCGGCTGTCCTATAATTCCTATGTAAACCACTCAACTCTGATCATTATTTTTTAAAATAAATTACATCTGTGTGTTTTTTTTTTTTGTCCCTTTCTTTTAAGGTAAAACTTGGTGTTATTTATCTGTTTGTAACTGAAAAAGTGAAATCTTTTAAGTAGTAGTTCTTTGAGATGTACTCATAATATCCTATCTTCTACCACCATTACTAACATTCTTACTGTCACCAAACTATGTGTGAATATAGAGTATTCATTTCTATACTCTCTTAATCTGATTTGGAGAGTTCCTTTGAAAGTAAGAGGCTATTCAAAGTGCTGTCTTTTTCATTTAGCTTCCCAAATATTTAATACATCTCTTTTTCCTTTGGAAGCAAGAGTTAACATTTCAGTATTGGCAGAAATATTAGAAGCTGATATGGAGAAGTTCTGTTAGACAGCCGTGACTGCCTAGCAAAAGACAAGTTCTTGAGGCAGTGATTGCTCTACAGGAATGCATCAACTACACAAAAGGAATTATCCAGAAATTGGTGCTTGTGGAATCTTAGGCCCTATGTTATTTTTTCCCTTCCACAGATGTGTGTGCATGCTTATGTATTTATTTGGATATGTTTATGGGTATCCATGGAGACCAGAGGATGATATTGGGTGTCTTCTTGTATTTCTTTCCATCCACCCAATTTTTTGACACAGGATTTCTCATTGATTCTGCAGCTTGGTAATTCAGTTAGAATAGGCAAGCAATCTTTAAAGAGATTCCCAGCTCTTTTTCCTCAGTGGGAGAATCACAGGCACACTCAACAACATTCTTACATGGCAGCTGGGAATATAACTCTGTATTCATGCTTGTGAAGCAAGCAATCTATTCTGAAAACCACCTCCCCAGGCTCTTACCCCAAGTTATTTTCTAGTAAGGAAGAAGACGAGGTACACTAGGTGTATGTTTTTTTTTTTAAATTAATTACAGTTTATTCACTTTGTATCCCAGCTGTAGCCTCCACTCCCATCCCCTCCTAATCCTACTCTCTCTTCCTCTTCTTCTCCTATGCCCCTCTCCCAATCCAATGACAGGGCAGGTCTTCCTCCCCTTCCATCTGACCCTAGTCTATCAGGTTTAATCAGGACTGACTTCTTTGTCTTCCTCTGTGATCTGGTAAGGCTACTCCCCCCTCAGATGGAGGTGATCAAAGAACCAGCCCATGAGTTCATGTCAGAGATGGTTCTTGTTGTTATTATTGGGGAACCCTCTTGGATGCTGAGATGCCATGGCTACTTCTGTGCAGGGGTTCTAATTTATCTCCATGCATGGTCCTTGTGTGGATTATCAGTCTCAGAAAAGAACCCTGTGCCCAGATTTTTTGGTTCTGTTGCTCTTTTTTTTTCTTTATTAATTATACTTTATTCACTTTGTATCCCCTCTGTGGTTCTCTCCCTCCTCCCGTCCCAATCCCTTCCTTCCTCCACCCTCTGCATGCATGACCCTCCCCAAGGCCACTGATAGGGGAGGACTTCTTTTCCTTCCTTCTGATCCTAGTCAATTAGGTCTCATCAGGAGTGGCTGTGGCTGCATTGTCTTCTTCTGTGTCCTGTTAATGCTGCTTCCCCCTCAGGGGGAGGTAATTAAAGAGCAGGCCAATCAGTTCATGTCAGAGACAGTCCCTGTTCCTATTGCAATGGAACCCCCTTGGATACTGAACTGCCATGGGCTACATCTGTGCAGGGGTCTTAGGTTATCTCCATGCATAGTCCTTGGTTGGAATATCAGTCTCAGGAAAGACCCCCGTGCTCAGATTTTTTGGTTCTGTTGCTCTCCTTGTGGAGTTCCTGTCCTCTCCAGATCTTACTGTTTCCCACTTCTTTTCTAAGTCTGTTGCTCTTCTTTCAGGGAATCTTATGAAAGAAGGGAGAAATAGAAAGACCTGGAGAGAACAGGAGCTCCACAAGGAGAGCAACAGAACCAAAAAATACAGGTGTATGTTTTATAGTTGAACCTTTGAAAACATACTTTCCATTGAATTACTTAGTGTTACAAGCCCTTACCTCTGGATAAACTGTCTTATAAGGGTAGTAATTATATTTACTACTATACTTTATTGCTTTTGGTTCACAACTAGAATAAGAATTGAGTATATATTGCAAAAAAGAAAGTTATTTCTGGAGCTTTATGTGTAGGATAGTCAGAAAGATTTGAATTTTCTGGCAAAGAAGAAATGAACTCTGGAGATATTTACACATACATATTTCATAGCTTCCTGGGCTCTGAGTTAAATTTCAGAAGTGATGGAGGTAGACTTTAATGCCTGTTGGGCTTCTTGAGCAGGATAAATGATTCTTTTTTTTTTTTGTTAAGTTTTATTTTTCTCATTAGTTACATTTTGTTAATTCTGTATTCCAGCTGTACCCTCCTTCCCTCCTCAGTCCCACCCTCCCTCCCTCATCTCCTCCCTGCCCCTTTCCAAGTCCACTGATAGGGGAGGACCTCCTCCCCTTTCATATGACTACGTTTTGTCAGGTATTTTCAGGACTGGCTGCAAAGTCCTCCTCTGTGCTCTAACAGTACTGCTCCTCCCTTGGGAGGTGGGGATGTCAAAGAGCCAGTCATTGAGTTCCTGTTAGAAATAGTCCTTGTTCCCCTTACTATGGGAAGCCAATTGATTACTGAGCTATCACAGGTCACATCCGAGCAGAGGTTCTAGGTTTTATCCTCTTATGGTCTTTGGTTGAGTGTCCATCTCAGAAAAGACCCTGTGCCCAGATATGTTTGGTCCTTGTGAAGTTCCGATCCTTTCCACATCAAACTCCCCTTCTTTTGTATGATTTCCTGCACTCTGCTGAAGGTTTGGTTATGAGTCTTAGTATCTACTTTGATACACTGCTAGGTAGAGTCTTTCAGATGCCTTCTGCAGTAGACTCCTGTCATACATACAATGCATATCCCATTTGTCTTTCTAAATGAGGATTGATCATCATACCCCATGTCCACTTTCTTCATTATCTTCTTTAGGTGTATAGATTTCATTATGTTTATCATATCTGTTAGGTCTATATAAGCGAGTATATTCCATGTTTGTCTTTCTCCTTCTGGGATACTTCACTCAGAATGATCTTTTCTAGATCCCACCATTTGCCTGCAAATTTCATGATTTCCTCCTTTTTGATTGCTGAGTAGTATTCCATTGTGTAAAAATACCACAATTTCTGTACCCATTCCTCCATTGATGGACATCTGGGTTGTTTCCAGGTTCTGGCTATTACAAATAAAGCTGCTACAAACATGGTTGAGCAGATGTCCTTATTGTGTACTTGAGCAAATTTTGGGTATATGCCTAGCAGTGGTATAGCTGGGTCTTGAGGAAGCACTATTCCTAGTTGTCTGAGAAAGCTCCAGATTGACTTCCAAAGTGGTTGTACCAGTTTACATTCCCACCAGCAATGGAGGAGGGTTCCCCTTTCTCCACAACCTCTCCAGCATGTGTTGTCACTTGAGTTTTTCATCTTGGCCATTCTGATGGGTGTAAGGTGAAATCTCAGGGTTCTTTTGATTTGCATTTCCCTGATGGCTAATGATGTTGAACATTTATTTAAGTGTTTCTCTGCCATTCTGTATTCCTCTACAGAGAATTCTCTGTTTAGCTCTGCTCCCCATTTTTTAATTGGATTACTTGATTTGTTGCTTTTCAGCTTCTTTAGTTCTTTGTATATACTGGATATTAGCCCTCTGTCAGATAAAGGGTTGGTGAAGATTCTTTCCCAATCTGTGGGCAGTCGTTTTGTTTTGATGACGGTGTCCTTTGCTTTACAGAAGCTTTTCAGTTTCATGAGGTCCCATTTATTGATTGTTGCTCTTAAAGCCTGTGCTGTTGGAGTTCTGTTGAGGAAGTTGTCTCCTGTGCCAATGAGTTCTAGGATGTTTCCCATTTTTTCTTCTAACAGATGTAGCGTATCTGGTGTTATGTTGAGATCTTTGATCCACTTAGACTTTAGTTTTGTGCAGGGTGATAAATGTGGGTCTATTTTCATTTTTCTGCATGTAGACATCCAATTAGACCAGCACCATCTGTTGAAGATGCTATCTTTTTTCCATTGAATGGTTTTGGCTGCTTTGTCAAAAATCGAGTATTCATAGGTACATGGGTTTATTTCTTGGTCTTCTATTCGGTTTCATTGATCCTCCTTTCTATTTCTATGCCAATACCATGCGGTTTTTATCACTAATTTTCTGTAGTATAGCTTGAGATCAGGGATGGAGATACCTCCAGATGAACTGTTGTTGTACAGGGTTGTTTTGGAGATTCTGGGTTTTTTGTTTCTCCATATGAAGCTGAGAATCTTTTTTTCAAGGTCTGAAAAGAATTGAGTTGGTATTTTGATGGGAATTGCGTTGAATCTATAGATTGCTTTTGGCAGAATGGCCATTTTCACAATGTTAATCCTACCAATCCATGAGCACGGGAGATCTTTCCATCTTCTGATATCTTCTTCAATTTCTTTCTTCAGAGTCTTGAAGTTTTTCTCAAACAGGTCTTTCACTTGCTTGGTTAGAGTCACCCCAAGGTACTTTATGTTATTAGTGGCTATTGTGAAGGGTGTTGTTTCCCTAATTTCTTTCTCAGCCCTTTTGTCTTTTGTGTACAGGAGGGCTTCTGATTTTTTTGAGTTGATTTTGTACCCTGCCACTTTGCTAAAGGTGTTTATCAGCTGAAGGAGTTCTCTGGTTGAATTTTTGGGGTCACTTATGTATACTATCGTATCATCTGCGAATAGTGACACTTTGACCTCTTCCTTTCCGATTTGTAACCCCTTGATCTCCTTTAGTTGTCTTATTGCTCTGGCTAGGACTTCAAGTACTATGTTGAAGAGGTATGGAGAGAGTGGGCAGCCTTGTCTTGTCCCTGATTTCAGTGGGATTGATTTAAGTTTCTCTCCATTGAGTTTGATGTTGGCTGTAGGCTTGCTGTATATTGCCTTTACTATGTTTAAGTATGTGCCTTGTATCCCTGATCTCTCCAAGACTTTAAACATGAATGGGTGTTGGACTTTGTCAAATGCTTTTTCGGTGTCCAAGGAGATGATCATGTGGTTTTTCTCCTTCAGTTTGTTTATGTGGTGGATTACATTGATGGATTTCCATATGTTGAACCACCCTTGCATGCCTGGGATGAAGCCTACTTGGTCATGGTGGATGATATCTTTGATGTGTTCTTGGATTCGGTTTGCAAGTATTTTATTGAGTATTTTTGCATCAATATTCATAAGAGAGATAGGTCTGAAGTTCTCTTTTGTTGGGTCCTTGTGTGGTTTGGGTATCAGGGTGACTGTCGCTTCATAGAATGAGTTTGGTAGTGTTCCTTCTGTTTCTATTTTGTGGAATAGTTTGAGGAGAATTGGTATTAGCACTTCTTTGAAGGTCTGGTAGAATTCTGCACTGAAACCATCGGGCCCAGGGCTTTTCTTGGAGGGGAGACTGTGAATGTCTGCTTCAATTTCCTTGGGGGATATAGGGTTATTCAGTCTTTCTACCTGATCTTGACTTAATGTTGGTAGATGGAATCTATCAAGAAAATTGTCCATTTCGTTTAGATTTTCAAATTTTGTGGCGTATAGGCTTTTGTAGTATGACCTAATGATTTTTTGGATTGCTTCAGTGTCTGTAGTTATGTCCCCCTTTTCATTTCTGATTTTGTTGATTTGGATAGCTTCTCTCTGCTTTTTAGTTAGTTTGGCTAAGGGTTTGTCTATCTTGTTGATTTTCTCAAAGAACCAGCTCTTGGTTTCATTGATTCTTTGAATAGTTTCATTTGTTTCTAATTGATTGATTTCAGCCCTGAGTTTGATTATTTCCAGCCTTCTGCTCCTCTTGGGTATATCTGCTTCTTTATTTTCTAGTGTTTTCAGTTGGGCCATTATGTTACTTAGATGTTGCCTTTTCATGGCGTCCTTGATTTCTTGGATGGTTTGTGTTTGGGATTTTTCTGATTTTATTTTTGCTTTGAGAGAAGTATCAATTTCTGTGAGTGTATCTTCAGTACCCGAGATTCTCTCTTCCATCTCTTGTATTCTATTAGTGATGCTTACCTTTGTGATTCCTTCTCTTTTCTCTAAGTTCTTCAGTTCCAGGGTTTTCTCAGTTTGTGTTTTCTTTATTGATTCTAATTCTGTTTTCATGTCTTGCAACATTTCCTTTATCTGTTTGAGTGTGGATTCCTGTGTCTCCAAGATGGTCTCTATTTTCTTGTTTGTTTCCTCTCTTGGTGCCTCTGCTTCTGCCTCCAATTGTTTGGCTATATTTGTATGTGTTTCTTTAAGAGCTTCTTCGTTCGCTTCGTTTTTCTTTGTTTCTATTTGGGAGGCCAAATCTTTAAGGGATTTTTTTGTATTCTCTTTAACTGTTTGAATCTCTATGACTATTTCTCTGAGAGATTTGTTGGTTTCCTCTTTATGTGCCTCAATTAACTGGATAATCATAGCTTTAAAATCATTTTCTTGTGTTTCCGCGGAGTTGGAGTGTTCAATAATTTTGGAGGTTGCCGGTGAAGCCATGATATCTTGATTTGCGTTGGTTGTGTTCTTTCGCAGACCTCTGGCCATTTGGTTATCCGTAGTGTTCCCTGTCTGTTCCTGGATTCTGCAGGTCAGACTGGTTTTTCTCTGGTATCTGGAGAATTCTTCAAGAAAATGGGTGAGGTCTAATGGTTTCAGTGTGTGCGTTGGTTATTCAGCTATACCTGTAGAAGGAAAGTTCGCATGCGCAGGACAAATGCGGGGTAGCGTGTGTTTGAGCGTGTGCTTGTGGGTGTGTCCTAAGGGACAGGGTGTTGGTGAATGAAGAGGCCTTCAGTGTGTGAGAGGGGTGCCCTGCAGGCACTGAAGTTTTGGATCGCTGGCGCTAAGGGATCGCAAGCACTGTTGAAGAATGCGCGCGAGTATTGATTTTACCAGTCTGCTGGTCTTTGGTGTCTATTCAGCTGGTTTTCTGCCACTGAGGGGTTGGATGGCCCATACAATCACTGGCTGGGCAGCCCTGTGTATTCTGTGCTGCCACTTGCCGACTTGGGGCCTGGGAAGGGTTGTACTGTGGATCTGAGTCTCTGTGGCTAGCACTGTATTAGGCTTATGCTCTGGCAGGGTGGGGTTTCGGTGGTGCATGCACTCCTGCAGAGCCGGGTGGTGGTGGTAGTGGGAGGGGGTGTTCCGCGGGTCAAGAGCTTGGCGAGAGGGCCCAGGGTGGCGTGTGTTCTCCTCTCAGTGGTGGCGTTCAGCAGGTCGTTACTACTCTCCGATGCGGCTGCGGGGTCTGGAGCCCTGCCTCCCTGCCTCCAACCGTCTTGGGTCCCAGACACTGAGCTTTGCGGCTATGGTATCCTGGAAGAATTGTATTGTGGATCTGAGTCTCTGTGGTTAGCGCTCAGTGGTTGGAGCTCTGTGATTGGGCCTGAGCTCCTCCTGTGAGAAGGTTTCTGGGGTTACTGTGCTCTGGCCGCTTGGGACGTGCGCTCCACTGCACTTCCTGCTGCGGTCTAGCTCGGGATCACATAGGCGGGATTGGGGAGGGCATGCTCTGCGGGTCCGGAGGGCCCTGAGTGGGAAGTGTGTCCAAGGAGGGGACTGTTGTTCAATGGGTGGTTACAGCAGCCCGCAGCTGTAAGGGTCCTGGAGCACTGTCTCTGCTGCCTTGATCTCCCGAATGTGAGCTTTGTGCTCAGCTGCCTGGTGCTGTGTGCGGGTTTCCCCGCGGGAGGCCCAGACAAGGGAAGCGCCCTATTTCCTTCCCAGAGAAGTCCGCGCCCGATCTAAATCTACTAGCACTCCACACTTCTGTGGTGGCCCCTCTCCTTTAGAAAGCCCAAAAGTCCAAATTCTAGCTTCGATTGACTCTCCACTTACCAATTCCGGAGATTCATGTCTTCTGCCTCTCCGAAAAGGTGCGCTCTGCTCGCCGCCATCCTGGAGTCTCTCCGATAAATGATTCTTACATTAATTAATTTATTCATTTACATTCAACTACATCCCTACCAGATCCCATTCTCACCCCTCCTCCTGGTCCTACCCTTCTTCCCTCTTCCCTCTTCCCTGTATCCCCTTTTCCCTACCCCTCAGGAAATGGGAGCCCCCACCACTCTCGCCACTCCAGCATACCAAATTGCATCAGGACTCATCATGTCCTCCTCCCCTGTGGCCTGGTGAGGCAGTCCCACTGGGGAAAGTGATCAAAAAGCAGGCAACAGAGTCCATGTCAGGGAGAGCCTCTGCTCTCCTTACTAGCCGTGTGAAGTTTAAGCTGTCCATCGGCTATATCTGTATAGGAGGCCTAAGTACAGTACACACATAAGTCTTTGGTTGGTACTCCAGTCTTTCTGAAAGCCCCTCTGGTCCCTGATTAGTTGGTTCTGATGGAGATCAGACCTGGGGAGAGTGGAGACAGGAGGACAGAGGACCTGCGAAGAGAAGAGGAATTGTGAACAGAGGCATTTTTGTGACAAGGTAGAGACCTACAACAGACTAGGCTTCAGGAAGTAATGGGGTGACTCTAACTGAGACTCCAAGTAGCGGAGGGTCATAGCGGCTGAAGAGGACAATAATTAGCCAGGGCTGCTAGTGGAGGGAGGGCAACACCAACTCACCTACAAAAACTTTGATCCAAAATTTACCCTGACTTCAAGATGTGAAGGGACAAGAATAAAACAGGTATTGAGAAAATGCTCAACCAATGTCTGTCCCAACCTGAGACCCCATGGGAGAGAGCCAAGCCCTGACAGTATTAATAATACTCTGCTATGCTCACAGACAGGAGACTAGCATAACTGCCCTCTGAGAGGCTCCACACAGTAGCGGATCCAAACAGATGATGAGACTCACAGCCCAAATTGGGTGCAGTGTAGGGAGTCTTGTGCAAAACTGGGGAAAAGATAGAAGGACCTGGAGTATGTAAGTTCTTACATACTTTCTGTTCATAAAAGGCACCGTTGGTCCATGGAACAGAACACAGGACATTGATTGGTTCTTGTTTAGCTCTCTTTTTCTTTTACTAGAGAGTTAATCGTGTCTTGATTTATGATGTTGATAAAGTAGGATGATTGAATGAAATAATGAATTTTACTGGTATATAATTTTAAGGAACATAGGGCGAATGTAAATATTGTAATTTCCAAAAAGCAATGTTGCTTGACACACTAGAATGGGTTAAAGTAATGTCTGTAGCTCAAATGCAAGCCTTCATGGCACCTATATTTTTTTCAAAGTTTACTGTCATTTTAACCAAGGCAATATTAGTGTGGAGAATAGTAACATTAATTTCAAACACAAAAGAAAACATCCCAAGGATCTGCAATTAAAAACATGAAAGATAAGACATCATTAAAAGTCTAATAAGCCAGTCTTATTATCCCAGTAAATCACAGTGGGGCAGAAGCTCTTTCTGCATGTTATTGCTGATGAGCTGTGCTAGTAGATGATTCTCACACCCTAATGTTTCTCCTGCCTCTAAGAAATTATATCAGTTTAATTACTTAGATTTTATGAGAAGCTTAAAGGCTGAAGATTATTATAAATTCTCAGACAGTTTTCACATTCAGGAAAGGTCTTTAAGCCTTAAATGCATTGTGATTTGTTGGAACAAGTATTAAAAGGATTGGGTGACTCTGATTTCACAGAGGCCAGAAAGATTACCTCCCCATAGGTATTTTAGTAAAACTATAACTTTTGACTTCTATAATGCTATCTCTATGGTTGTTCACCATTACAAATGGGAAACAAATGGTTGTTGATGTTAATTTTTCCAATGGAGTAGGCATTTGAGGATAGCCATAAGTGCTTTGTTCATCAGACATCTGAATCATTGGAAGATAGGTATGTCTGTTTTGTAAATAGTTAGCTTTTATATGCAATCTAATGAATATTTGTAGAGAATTATGACAGCACCCTGGGATGAGTTTCTATCTTTGGAATATAGTTTTTCATTTTGTTTTTAATTTTCTCAACTAAGGAGAAACAGTTGAGTGTTTTGATCATTATATGCTGAGGGAAATTTCTCTTATGGTCCTGTTACTTGGTATTCCATATGCTTCTTGTACATTTATAGGCTCTCATTCTTTAGGTTAGGAAAAATGTCTTTTACAATTTTGCTGAAAATACTTTGTGTCTTTGACATGGGTTTCTTCTCCTCAGTATTCGTATTATTATCATTTGATCTTTTTGTAGTTTCCCAGATTTCCTGGATGTTTTATGCCTGAATATTTTTTAAGCATTTTCTTTAATTGAAGTATCTATTTCTTCTATCTTTTCTTCAGTGTCTGGTATTCTCTCTTAAATATCTTTTACTTTGTTGGTGAGACTTGCCTCTTTTGTTTCTGTTCAGGCTTCTAAATTTTTCATTTCATTTAGGAATGTGTTGTCCTGGATGTTACTTGAATATGTTTTTATGCTTTTATGTTTTAGGTATCTGGGTTGGGATGATTGTAATCTTAGGTATTGATACCTAGTCTTTTGTTTTGGGGGTAGGTGTTCTGTTCTTTGGTTTTTTGTTGTCTTCTCTAGTTCTTTTTTTTTTTTTTTTTTTTTTTTTTAAGAAGAAATATGGGCTTTAATGAAGGCTATTTCCCTTTGGTATAAGATATCCAAACCAAAAATTGGTGAGGCCGAGATTGAAAACCAGTTGACCCTTGTCCACAAGGCCTATAGAGTGAGCTGGCAAGGTTTCTGTCACAGCAGGTCATACAGGCCTCCAAGCAGAGGGTAGGATCTAATGTAAACTTTCTTATCATGACTCCACAACACTGTTCAACCAAACTTCTGCTCATGTCTCTTGTGGAAGAAGTAAAAAAGAATATAGTTACTTTTAGGCCAAAAAATCCCAGTAATTATTATTAGTTTTTTTTTTTTTTTTTAAGGTTTGGAAAAGTTAGTGAGGTGATGTATAAATGTAATTGATATCACAATTTTGTGCTCAGAAGTAAGCAATGAAAACAAAACCAGGAAAAGAAATCTGCAGCCCTAAAATATATGCATGTTTAAAAAAGTTAGTGCAGTTCCGGATCTGCACATGGTACTAGGGATTGTCTACTGCTTCATTCTCAGAGCCTCCACAAGACCCACCTGAAGGCTGACTGTACACACTCCCATCCCAAAGGAGGGAGGCCGATGGCGTTGTAAGAAGGGCTGAACTTTGGCTGTAGGCTATAACACACATGCAGATATGAGAGGCTTAAGAAATGTATACAGACCCCTTGGGGGAAAGGGATTGAGGCTAGGAGGCAGTGAGCAAGGCAGGGGTCCAATCCTGCCACTCCACCCTCCACCACCAGGAGGGAGGCTCTGAGGCAAGCTCTCTTTTTGGTTTTTGGAGAAAAGCCTCTCTATGTAGTCCTGAGTGTCCTGGAATTCACTCTGTTGTAGACCAGGCTGTCCTCACAAATCCTTCTGCCTCTGCTTCCTGAGTGCTGTGAATAAAGGCGAGGGCTGCACATCCAAAAGGCAGAGGAGATAGCTGCCATTCCTACCCCTTTTGTCCCTAAATACAGGAAGGCGTACAGGACAGAGCTCAGGAAGCCACAGTGTCAGCAACTCATCCCAACTGAAAGGCCTGAGAGCTCTTAAAGTATCTGCAGATCTACAGTAGTCAAAGGCACAAAGTTTTAAAGGGTGCAGAGTGAGTAGGATGTGTTCAGAGTGATCTGGGGTACCCTGAAGACCAGGTGTAAACCAGAGGTATTATTCCTTTTCCCCAAAGGGCAATTGCTCCATTGAGCCTATCACTGCTGGGCATTTTCCATTATAAAAACCCACCCTTTGGGGAAAGGACATCAGATTGACCCAGGCAAGGGACCACTCTGTACATTAATACTTTGATAATGTTTTGCAGAATCTGGATGCAATCCCAGGCTCCTAACTAAAACTGTCTCTCAGGTGGACACTAAACCCTGTGTCCACATTGCTCCCAGCTTCCCACCCAAGGCCAGACCCACAGAATAGAGGTTCCACATGAGCTGGAGAACATGGTAGGAAGGAGTGGGAAGGGCAGAAGAGGGTCACACTTTCTGATCCACAGTTCACTGCCCGCAGAGATGATAGGCAGCTGATTGTTCATGTGGTAGCTGACTAGGTGACTGACACTCACAAAGTGGTGATCCTTTGTCTGCATCACACCTTCAGGGTCCACCAGAAGCAGGTGCTTGGGCTGCCCGCTCTGCAGGCCAGTCAGCACGTACTGTAGGTAATGTAGCTCCCAAGTGGCTACGCATCTGGGTACCAGGCAGAGTGGTTTGAGCAGGATCTTCCTGAAGCCTCATGTCTACCACCCCACCAAGAAGGGAGTTCCTTTCCCAGGAAGTACTGATGGTCAGGTGACTTTTCTTAGTCCTGGTCCCAAGCTGAGCCGTCAAAGCCAGCCATTCTGTCATGTGGGGCGACCAGCTTGGATGGATTTCTGAGATACTGTTTGCAGTGCAACTCAAAGTCCTGACCGATGATGCTGATGACATCCTGAGCAAGTCCTTCAGGATACTCCAGGATATGGCAGGCTTTCTGATTCACAGGGTCTTTGGCAACATAGGCAACATATTCAGCTCTGTCCACATCCCCACCAGATGCAAATGAGATAGATTGCATGTGATGGATAGTAATGATCTGTTTGCAGTCTGCTGCCATGATGCTAAGGCTGCTGGTGGACACAGTGAGAGTGATTGGCATTCCAGCAAACTTAAAGTTACTCCTCCCAAAGATAGAACTGAGTGGACTGCTACAGGGCTTTCTCTTCCTTATCGCCCTTTGGCAGCAGGCACAGCTTCACACACCAAACTAATGGCCTCCTTGGTGACCTTAGTCCAGGTATTGAAGTCAAGGGCTCGCATTGATTGCAGGACCTCCACACAACCCATGTGTCAAACCAAGTAGGAATCCTCAGGACTTTGTTGTTGGGATGCAGCCAACCTCGTGTGGGCTTATTGACAAAGCTCCAGTGACTGGTCCGCTCCTCACCCCCAAGCTGGCCCCCTTCTACTCCAGTCCTGCACCCACAACTTGTTCATGTCCTGGAGGAGGGGCAAGAGTCCCGAGTCCTGAAGAGATGTCCCTGCACTCCCTTCCCCATCTTCAGTAGCCTTTCCTGGTTCCCCCTTGGGCCCAGGCGACCAGGCAGGGTTAGCCAGCTTCAGGTTGCTCATCCTGGAAAAGAAGGAACACAGGGTAGACGACTATAATCCTCTGGCAGAGGCAGAATGGGTCCCAGGATGAGGCTGATGGGGAAGGCAGCCCCTCAGGGGGTGGGAGTGGGGAAAATAGACCCTGAAGCCCTTCCTCCAGCGATGACAGAGACTCATTTCAAAGTGGGTTGTACTTTGGCTTGTGGGGTAGAAGATCTATGGCTGGGGTGAGGAGGCAGCCGCTGCCCTGCCTGGTCCCCCGGCCAGTTTAGGCAAGGCGGCCAGACAAGGGACATCCCCAGGCCCTTAGCCTGTTCTGACCTCTGCAACCAGGTGATAACAGAGGACCTGGGGAGGCGAAGGACAAGTGGCCTCTGCTCTCCCATGTCAGACCTAGACAGTTTCAGACCACATACCTTCTATAGTTCTTAGGAGAGTGTGGTGACTGTGTGTTGCATAGTAGGGAATGCTTCTCTGGTGCTGCCAGGTGTAGCCATGTTTAATCCTTAGTAGGATGTGTTTCTAGATGTGGGGATGATCTAGAAGAGGGAGAGGCCTTAAAGGGCTATCCACCAGAGGGAGGAAAGCTGGGTGGGATCTGTGTAGAGCTCTGGGAATGGGGGCAGAGAGGAATGAGAAGCCAAGGCAGGTGGTCTGCTACAAAGCTGGGGCTAAGAATCCAGGGTTGGAATTGGTAGAGAAGAGGGTGTGTTAAGATAGTAAGACCTGGAGAGGACAGGAGCTCCACAAGGAGAGCAACAGAACCAAAATACATGGGCACAGGGGTCTTTTCTGAGACAGATACTCCAACCAAGGACCATTCATGGATATAACCTGGAACCTCTGTACAGATGTAGCCCATGGCAGCTCAGTCTCCAAGTGGGTTCCCTAGTAAGGGGAACAGGGACTGTCTCTGACATGAACTCAGTGGCTAGCTCCTTGACCGCCTCCCCCTGATGGGGTAGCAGCCTTGCCAGACCATAGAAGAGGACAGTACAGCCAGTTCTGATGAGACCTGATAAGCTAGGGTCAGATGGAATAGGGTAAGATAGGGTCAGAGGACCTCCCTTATCTGTGGACTTGGAGAGGGGCATGGGAAGAGATGAAGGAGGGAGGGTAGGATTGGGAGGGAATGAGGGAGGAGGCTACAGCTGGGATACAAAGTGAATAAACTGTAAATAATATAAAAAATAAAAATTTAATTAAAAATAAAGATAGCCTACGTAATTCCCTGGCCTGCATGGCAGGTGGTTTCTAAGGAGTGCCTGTGGGAATTGGCAGCTGAGACAAAAGGATGGGGTATTAAAGGAAGGCTGTAGGAGGAGATCCCTGTGATGTGCTGGGAATATCAAATTGCATTCTTGTATTTTAAAGATATACAATATTAAAACCCCATAGTGTTAGAACAATGAATCTTGTTCTCAGTGTTTACGTTCCTTCTTACTTATGGAGCATTGGTTCCAGGACTCAAGATACCATAATCTGTAGGTTCTCATGTCTTTGATATAAAGTATCATTGTGTAGTATATAGCTTACATTAATTACAGTCATTTGTAGATTACTATGTAAATGCTTGTCACATTTTACCACATAGAGACAATTAACATGGAAAACATGTTTATATATTTCAGAGTAATCAAAAATTTTAAAAATTGTTTCTGATCTCTGTTACTGAGTTTATATGAGAAACTCACAGATACAGAGCTGTAACTATCTTTAATAATTTTCACTCACAGTTAGTCTTTGGTTAATTAAAAGACCTAAAATTACTTGTGATCTTACTTAAATTTTATAGTTTGAAGAAAATAAAAAAATGTTTTTATAAAGTTTATTTCAGATGCCTATTAGTTATTTATGAAACAAATACAAAACTTAGAAACGACAATGCCTGTTTTGTTATTTTGTTCACTTAAAAAGTACTTGAAGTATGAAATATTTTCACTAAGCAAAATATTTTATGAAAGCTCTTTGCCCAGAGCTTTTAAATGTACAGTGGTGTGGAACTCACTTGCCCATGGAGAGTCTCAGGAGCTAAGTAGCTCTTTTTGAAAAACAGGAAATTTAGGAGGAATGCTTTTAGTCTATTACAGGATTCTAGAAGCTTTTGTTTATAAGAGAGATGCCACAATAAACTGAGTTCTGTTGCATGCTTGCCTATTGTACACAGACTAAAAGTCAGTATCCTTTCCAGCTGGGAGGTAGGAAGTGTATCCTTATAGCTTGGTGCTTATCATATGCCAGAGCTCAGTAAGTATTTGGTGAATGAGTGAAAGTCAAGTGAGCAGACACAGTGTAGGTTTAATGAAATTTTAAGACATGGTATTTTCACTAGTATTGTCTGCATTGTAGGCTATTGAGTCCACTGTTAAAACTCTCATATAGAAAATAGGTTGATAGATTCTTATCTTAAATGTTTTCATGGATAGAAACTTTTGTTGCTGAGTAATATTCCATTGTGTAGATGTACCACAATTTTTCTATCTGTTCCTCAGTTGAGGGGCATCTGGGTTGTTTCCAGCTTCCAGCTATTACAAATAAAGCTGCTACAAAGATGGTTGAGCAAATGTCCTTATTGTGTGCTTGAGCACCTTTTGGATATATGCCTAGGAGTGATATAGTTGGATCTTGAGGAAGTGCTATTCCAAATTGTTTGAGAAAGCGCCAGATTGATTTCCAAAGTAGTTGTGTAAGTTTGCATTCCCACCAGCAGTGGAGGAGGGTTCCTCTTTCTCCACAACCTCTCCAGCATGTGTTGTCACTTGAGTTTTTGATCTTAGCCATTCTGATGGGTATAAGGTGAAATCAGGGTCGTTTTGATTTGCATTTCCTTGATGACTAAGGATGTTGAGCATTTCTTTGATTTTTAGCCATTTGATATTCTTCTGTTGAGAAATCTCTGCTCAGCTCTGTACCCCATTTTAATTGGATTTTTTGATATGTTGCTGTTTATCTTCTTGAGTTCTTTATATATAGTGGATATTAGCCCTCTGTCAGGTATAGGGTGGTGAAGATCCTTTCCTAATCTATAGGATAAAAAACAAGGAAATCATGAAATTTGCATATAAATGGTGGGAACTAGAAAAGATCATCCTGAGTGAGGTATCCCAGAAGCAGAAAGACACACACGGTATATATTCATTCATAAGTGGATATTAGACATATAATATAGGATACACCTACTAAAATCTGTACACCTAAATAAGCTAATCAAGAAATAGGACTCTGTCTAAATGCTCAAACCCCATACAGAAAGGCAAAGAAAGAAGATGGACATCAGAAGAAGGAGAAAACAGGGAAAAGTACAGGAGGACCTCTGAAAGGCTCTACTCTGCAGGGTATCAAAGGAGATGCTGAGACTTATGGCCAACCTTTGGACAGAGTGCAGGGAATTTCATGAAAGAAGTAGGAAGTAATAAGACCTGGAGATGACAGAAGCTCCACAAGGAGAGCAACAGAACCAAAAATCTGGGCACAGTGGTCTTTTCTGAGACTGATACTCCAACCAAGGACCATTGGCGGAGATAAACTAGACCCCTATACAGATGTAGCCCATGGCAGTTCACTGTCCAATTTGGTTCCATAGTAATGGGAACAGGGACTGTCTCTGACATGAACTGATTGGCCTGCTCTGTGATCACCTCCCCCTGAGGTGATCAGGCCACAGAGGAAGACAATGCATCCACTCCTGATGAGACCTGATAGACTAGGATCAGAAGGAAGGAGAGGAAGACCTCCCCTATCAGTGGACTTGGGGAGGGGCTTGTGTGGAAAAGGAGGGAGAGTGAGATTGTTAGGGGGGATACAAAGTGAATAAACTAATTAATAAAAATGAAAATAAAAAATGGGAAAAATACTTTTTAAGCTTTCTGAAACAGTAAGCGATTTTTATAATTATGACACCTGGCATTTAAAAATCAGAACATATCCCTCTGTTGAATTCTCTGTGTAGCTCTGTATACCATTTTAATTGGATTGTTAGTGTTTAATTTCTTAAGTTTTTTATATTAATTCTGGATGTTAGCCCTCTGTTGAATGTAGGGTTGGTGAAGATCTTTTCCCAGTCTCTAGGCTCTCATTTTGTTAGGTTGATTAAAATAAAATCAGTAAATATTACGTCAGTCCTCATGAATATAGATTTTATTGTGAGCTCTAGGTGTGCAAAAATGTGGGAGAGAATATGAATGAGAGTGAATAGAAGTGTTAGAACTATTGTGTAATTCAGTAAGGTTGATATAATCAATATACATAAGTTAACAGTATGAAAATATTTAAATACATTGACAGAAAAAAATGAAGTTTTATATAAATCATTCATTGTCATACCACCAGAAACACTCCTATATCAGTCCAGTAAAAGGTGAATCAACTATACTGATAGCTACCACATGACATTTAAAGAAATTGTTTAAAAAAGAGAGACTAAAGCCAAGGGATAATGTGGTCACAGATTGGATGACTCCACACCATAAGAGTATGCATTTTTTTTGTATGAGAAAATTAGGAAAATTTTTGTGACAGTTGACAAAGGGTTTGTTAATATATCTGAAATGTAAAGGGTAAAGAATAGAATAAGCATAACTGTATGAAAGAAGAGCTAGAGTGCTTGAAAATTTCTGCTTACAAAGAACAGCATTTACTGTAGATCCTTAGTAAAAGTTGGGTATGTTCATTTTACAGCTAGATAATATGAAACCCAATTGTCCTGTACAACACAGCCAACTTAATTATGAATCTAATTGGGAGCATAACATTTTTCAAAAGGAGGTGTAGGGTATTCATTGTTGGATAAGAATATCCTAGAGCAGAAGGTGAAGTGAACTAGAAGAAATAGGTGAGCTATATTAATGTTAAGAAATTGTTTGCTAAAGGGTACTTTTAAGACAATGAAAGGAAGTTCACCTTTGCTAAGTCTTTCCTTGCTTTCTGTATATTAAACAAAATCCTGGATCTACAGGTATAAAGAACTCCACCAGACATTAACAGTAAGGCACATAACCAAATATTAAAAGAAGACAAAACACTGGGCACTGTCACCTAATGTCCAGATTTCATTAAACATGAAAATGCTTCGACTTTTGTGATCTGTGATGCATTGTAAAATTAAATTGTTACAGGACACTATCAGGCCTCAACAGGATACACAGAGATACAAATCTAATGGCAAGTGTTGAAGAGGGTGTTTAGCATTGCAGTTTCTCCAGCGTATGCGTTTTGTTCTCCGCTGTGAGTACAGCTTCCTTACACCTATCTGTGAAGGAGACCCTATGCTGATGTTCACTGCACTGTTTTCATGAAAGTGTTCTCCCTTTGCAAATGTCTTGGCAGCTGTCATGGAGTGACACAGAAGGCTCTTTGTCTGTTGATAGTAATTTCTGTATTTTTCTAATTTGCAGGAGGGTGTTCACTCACTTTATGATGGTTCATAGATGTGGCCTCGTGAATTCTATACTTTCTGAATATATTATTTAATAAAAGTTCTAGCTATATGAATGGCAAAAATTGAGATGTACATATTAAGGAGTATACAAAAATGGTGACTTTTCAGCATTTAGACTAAAGAAACACTTCACACTTAAAGGGTGGCTGGCATAAGCTTGGCATATCTTGCATTTTAGAAGATTGTGTAATTCAGGATTTTCTTGTATCTTGTGAAAATTGCAACAACTTTGTGAGTACTAGATAGCTGTATGTCTTTCTCTACTTCAGATGACCCAACAGATAACCCTTTAGTTAAGGCTCCTGTATGTATATTGTTACAACTTTTGGATTCCAGAACTAAATAATTAACTAAAGGAAATTTGCAAATTTTATGTAATCTTCCATAGATTATGTAGTTGCTTAATTTTGATCTCTACGTTTTTAAAAGGTCTTGAATACTACCAGAACATGTTTGCATTTGTATCTGTTGCTATGTTAATGTGTCACACGACCTAATTACGGTAGTGGTATCATTGTAATTTAGAAGTAATTCTGAATATAAACATTTTTTAGATATTGAGTAGCTTCTATAACATGGAAATCTTAGGAAAATTTCTGTATTTGTTTCACTGAGAGAAATTCCTATGGCACAAGAATGATTGATGACACTTAAATGCACAGGTGACATTGATTAGTTTTGCTATGATTACAAATGAAGATTTGTTTCTTTCTGAAGTAATTCCCAGATTACCTTGCAGCACCATGTTTGTTAGGTGAATCTCCTGTTTTTTTGACTGCTGTAGTCACTGAACAGTTTCTACTCTTATCTGAAGCTAACTAATACCTCTCGTTCATGTGCTAGATTGTTTTCCTTTTCTCTTGACAACAGTAGTACTCCAGCTGTTCTCTGTTCTTTGAATGTCATTGTAAAATACTCCCTTTTGTAAATAATTCTGTTTAGCAGTGTAGCTGTCCACAGTATAATATGTTCCATTCTAAAATTCTGTGATGAAATGTTGATTCATCCATTATGTTTAGGTCTTGTGTATATAGCTAGGCTAGATGATTTCATGGGCACAGTACCCTATCACATTCAGAAGAGAGCTTTTCACTATGCTCCTTATGCTGCTGTAGCTCTTTTATTAGTCATGACTCCTCTATGGTGATGTTCCCTGGGCCTTGGAGGAAGTGATGTACATGTCCCAGGTAAATACCTTCCTCCCTCAAGTTGAGGCTTGTCAATTTGTTCTATATTTGATCTGCACATGGCTATGATGTTTGTGGGCCACTATAACTTTATTTTCCAAACTGTTGTGTTTGCCTGCTGTTCCTGTAACACTTTCCAACTATATCAGACCTTTTGATTCCAATTTATGTAATGACTAGTAAGTATTTCTGACTCAACTTTCCTGTTCTTCTTAGGCTTTGTTTTGTACCTAGTGTTTCTGGGTAATTTAATGTCTTCTCATGCTATGGTAATGATATGCTGATACATGGTAGTTTTTTGTTGTACTATCATTATATAACATATGTAGTACTTTTATTTATTCTGTATACAATGATCTGCCTGCATGTGTGCCTGAATGCCAGAAGAGGGCACCAGATCTCATTATAGATGGTTGGGAGCCACCATGTGGTTTGCTGGAAATTTAACTCAGGACCTCTAGAAGAGCAGCCAGTGATCTTAACCTTAAGAGTCATCTCTCCAGCCCCTAGAAATGATTTTTTAAGACACTTGTTCTTATGGGTATGTTTGAGTGCCTGCTTATGTATATATGTACCATGTATGTGCCTGGTCCTGCCCATGGAGGCCTGAAGAGAGCATCAAATCCCCATTGATGTACAGTGAGAGGTGTTTTCTGAGCTACTAGGTGCATGCTAGGAACTGAACCCAGGTACTCTGCAAGAGCAGCAATTAATCTTAGCCACAAAGCCATTGCTTTAGCTCCAGGTGTGCGGATTTTAAAGGCATTTTATGGTTACCTCTTTAAACTGAATTCTAAGTGTTTCTACCTTCTCTTATACTCTTGGATGCATCAGTCTTATTCTGAATATCTGAGTAGGTAGTCAGATTACCCTATTGCCCAAGTCAGAAACCCGTAACCTAGCCTTGTAGGCCGTTCATGGTCTTCCTAGACACATGGAGATGGAGATGAGTTGGAAGCCAGATTGGATCGTGTAGTTATTTACATGACAAACAGAGCATACATTCGCTGTGAGACCCTGCCTCAAACATAAAGAAGAAACCAGATACCTGCATTCTTAATTTTAGTTTTGAGTCTGTTTTCTGTCAGATCACTCAATCACTAAGTCCTCTCTCAGTTCTTATTAATACCATGGAGTAGGCTTACCTTTCTAATTTCTCCAACAAATTTCTCCAAACTGTTCTCCATGCTGTAAGTAATGTATCCTTCTGAAGTCAACACTTGCTCTGTATATCCATCAGCCATAGAGGGAATAGTATTAACAAAGTAATCAGTGCAAGAACGCAAAGAGTAGGTGGATACATTAGGGCAGTTTCAGTTGCAGCATTTGTCCATGTGAAGGCCACGCCCGAACTAAAGAAATCTAATGTTACTGGCTGTATTAAAGCAATAGAGACCACCTATTTTACTATACATGTGTTTTTTCACTACATATATGTCTCTCTGGGAATTTCAAATACATTGTGCCTGAAACAGTATGTCTTTTAGCACAAAATTTCAATTCACCAGACTCTATATTCCCTGAAACAAATATGTGAATTATATATATAGACTATTTTTCCCATAATTTCATAGTAAACTATATTTTTAGGTGATTAAATATGCTCTCAACTTTTAGTAGGCCTGGTATTTTAATGCATCTTTTTAAGTTTATGTACAAATATTTTATAAATATCTGATGTCAGAAAATGTTTTAGTCAAGATTGCCCATGTTAGTTCTGGTTTCTAAGAAGAGTGAATTAATTTCAATTTCAGCAGGGTGAATAGAAGATTCAGATTAACCTCGCTCAATTAGTTTACCATGTTCTGTTGAAACACTTTGGTTAACAGGCAGTTATTAAACATAAGCATCTTAGTCCACTAAGTTTATGTTCTCCAAAGTTGTACAGTATCCTCTTCTTCTTTGTGTCCTCTTAAAAAACAAAAAACAACAACAACAAAAAAAAAAACAAACCCACAAATGAACAGTAACAAAAAAACAACAAATCAGACAAAACTGCACAAATTTGGTTGTTGTTTATTTTGATTTTTAGCCCTCATTGAAACAGATAGTCACCAGAGCCAGGCAGATGAAATGATGAGTAATTGGGCAAATTCTGGGGCCTAAAGTGTACTGAGAGATAGTATGACCTAAGGCATGCGCTTTATTCTGGAGTTGTGTTTGAGTTTATGGCTTTAAAAATAATGTTTCCGTAGAACTCATATGCCCATGGGTTATCATGACTGATCTGTGACTTCTCATTTATTAGCTCCCTTCTGTTATCCTTTGTTATCATCAAGATTTCTTTTCCAAATACATTTTTCCCACATAGATCCAATAGGTACAAAAATAATCCTTAGGAGTTATTTTTTAGTATATCTTTTTGTAGCTTCCTCTCTTTCTACAGATCTTCTGAATTTGTAGTGAGGCAATCTGTTGAATGCAGCTAAGTAAACGTGAACATAGATAGGTTAACCTAGGAGTGAAAGCTATGGATAGTGCTACCTTGCGTGAAAATGAAGGGTACAAGATTTAGGGAAGAGCATGTCCTTCATCACCACCTCCAGTCTCAGCTGTTCTTTTGACTGACTCCGGTTGCCAAGTGCTGTCAGATTGTCATTTTGCCAGTACTTAACATAATGTTGTGTCATTTAGCCATCACTGTATCTCTTGGCAAGAATTAACTCAGTTTCACAGCTCTGGAGTTAAAGATACAGAGAGAATAAGTAACTTGCCCAGGCTCCTATAGTAACTAACATTTTATACTACGGGAGAGCTGATACATGATTTTTAAAGGGTAGTATAATGGTGAGGGTTATTTTTTAAATGGATTATTCGGGCATTCCCTGGCTTATGTATTGAAATATTGTACCCTGGTTTTCAGTGTATAGTCTTTGCTATGACGTCTGGCCAGATGTGGAATCATATCCGTGGACCTCCATATGCTCATAAGAACCCACACAATGGACAAGTGGTAAGTTTATTTTCTCTCCATCAATACTATAAACATTATCCCTCTAAATGAAGTTATGATTATACTCTTAAGAATAGATTTTTCTTCATGAACAACACATCTTTTCATTTATTAGTTCTGTACCATATATGTACATATACATAAACACATAGGCAGTATTAACATGGTCCTTGCCCTAAAGTGTCTTAAACTTCGTAGACTATTTAGACATCCAAAGTTTCTATGGAGATCCAAGCATATCTCTTAGATTTATGCCCCAGCCAAAAAAAAAAAAAAAAAAAAAAAAAAAAAAAAAAAAAAAAAAAAAAAACAAAAAAAAAAAAAAAAAAAAAAAAAAAAAAAAAAAAAAAAAAAAAAAAGTAATGTCTCAGACTAAATTTGAAAGGGAAGAATAGGAGGATATACCATCCAATGTCCAGCAGAATGGCATTAAATCTGTCCTTCATATCATCGGGCTAGGGTCGGTGAGCTTAGACAGCCTCAGATATGGCCCTGTTTGTAGTTGATGCGAATTTTTTTCTCTTGAGCCACCCACTTTGGCTGCTGTCTCATTTCTGGCATTGCTGCCACCCTGAGTTGTCCATCTGGCTTAGTCTGCCACTCTGGCATTGCCAGGTATTGACTTAGAGACTTCTGGAATATAATGTTATCACACATTGCTTGGCCTCATTAGCTTATCTAGAAATCTTGGTGCAAATCTTCCTAGTCCCATAAATTTTTTACTTGTGCACACAAGCAAAACTAACATACAACAATAACAGCAACTTCAGTTTTTATATGGTCAGGTATCTGACTCGGGCTCTGGTTGTTGCATGCTCTGTGCTTGTGCAGTGTGACCTGGAAAATACTTGACTGGATGGCCCTGATGAAGGCAGGGCAGCCCTGCTGCTCCTTCTTTGTGAAAGAAAGGCTTTTAAATGGATTTTCAGTTTTATACCCTGCCTTTCTCAGTGGGTGGAGTTTTGCCCTCAAAGTGCTACTCTTATTGCCTTAGTGTAAACAATACAGTTTGTTCTTATTAATATTACTTTTTAAAGATTACAGGTGGTTTTTTTTCCTGTACTTTTTTGCCCATGATATCAAATACACTTCTTTCAAGCAAATTCTTTGTATTTTATATTTTCCTGCTCCACTTTTGCTCCCACGTGTTTGTTTTGGTTTGTTTTTAAATAACCATTCCAAAGCCTAAACATTGTAAGACCATTTTAGTATCACTATAAAATTTATCCTCACTTAAATTTTATAGGTAGACTGTTTGACAGAAAGTAACTTATTGGTCTGTCATCCGGGTCTTGATGGAGGCTTTGCTCTCATCTGGAACCTCAGTAACAGTGTACTCTTGGTGTTTCTGTCAGCGTTCTGGTCTTGTGAAATTTACTAGTGTCTTCCATGTAGTTGAGGAGGTAATACATTATGGATTTCTTCACCTTAATATCTTCATCTTTCCACGTTGTACTGATAAGTATTCCAGAAGCCTGAGAGTCACGTGGCTAGTACAGCTAGTACTACCTGTTCTTGAGACTTCATATGTTACTCTTGTGCTGCCAAAACCAAGTTGCCTAAGAAGCACCCTACTTCTCTTTTTAAAAAAGTCCTTCTGTTGGCCAGTGACATGTGAAACAAATTCAGTCTTGGTGAGGTGTTCAGTATGTAACTATTAGAACTATGACTAGGTACTAACATCCATTCACCAAAATCAGTAATATTGATTCCAATAAGAGTTTCGCCAGCTGGGATGTAAACTGTGGTATGTCTCTTAAAGGTTGAGATTAGGTAACAGTACTGATAAGACTCGTCCTCCTTGTCCTGTGTTTTTAAACCGTAGGGTTAACACACACATGTGTAGGACTTGCAGATAGAATTTACAGTAATAATAGCTCCTGTCTCAGTACCCCATGTTAATATCTGCATGCTCTCCACCAGCAGAATGTACAAGGAAATTGGAGTATGCGAGAGTGGTATATATACAACACAGCTGCTTTTACATGCATCAATGAAGTCACATCTCTAATAGAAAGTGCAGTCATACACATAGATGTATCAGCTGTCATATTTCATGTATTGATATTCAAAACTAATCTGTGTAGTAGTCCTCAAACAGCAGCTGTTCCCATGCAATGTGGATGACCTACCAGAAGTCATTGGGCAGCTTCTGCCTGCCTATTTTAATCTACACAACACACCTAGTGTTACACTGGGAGAATGCATCTCAGTAAAGATTTATAAGATAGGAATTTTTCCTTTGCATACCATACTATAAGTTTCCTTAAAAAATATAAGCTTTAAGTGAATGTTTAAACCAACTGACGGGCAGAGTGAATGGAATTTTGTGTAAGAAGTGGGAAATAGTAAGAGCTGGAGAGGACAGGAACTCCACAAGGAGAGCAACAGAACAAGAAAATTTGAACACAGGGAACTTCCCAGAGACTCATACTCCAACCAAGGACTATCCATGGAGATAACCTAGAACCCTGACAATGCAGCCACTTCTGATGAGAACTGATAGTCTAAGATCAGAAAGAAGGAGAGAAGGACCTCCCCTATCAGTGGACATAGGGAGTGGCATGCATGAAGAAAGGAGGGGGGAGTGGGATAGGGAGGAGAGGAGGGAGGGGCTTATGGGGGGATACAAAATGAATAAAGTGTAATTAATAAAAGTTAAATAAAAAAAAAGAAAAAAAATTTGTGGATTACTATACCTGGTAGCTCTTCCACATTAAACTTTTTATATATGAGTTTAATAGTAAATCTTAAGTTTAGAGTGAATATGAAATTTAAAACTTCCAAAAGAATCTGTAGAAATTGATATAGGTGCCAGAGTTATATACTGAATGCTGTCTCTCAGATTTTCCATACCTGGTAACATTGGAACCCAAAACATTAGGTGACCATTACCTGGATGTAACTTCTCATTTGAGAAACTGTGAGTACATGTCAAGGGCTGTGTTCTACACCACACTACACTTCCCTCCCTGCAGAATGCATTTCATGAAAAGATGCCAGGACTGTAGAACTTGTCATGCAGCCCAGCATAGGTTTACAGTGGTCTATTTGGGTTGCTATAATTGCAGTGGCAGCTCTTATAACAGATAAGGCCAGGCTTCTGCTAAATGTCCCATAATGCAAACTGTAGCAACATACAGGAATATTACCCATTCCACACTGTGATTGTTAAATGAGGAAAGCTCCCCTGTAGGTCAGAGAAGTCTGATGGTTGACTTTAAAAATCCACATAAAACAGCAGTGCCATGGAACAGTGAGGGAAGGTTGGGTCAGATGACTTCAGACCCTCACCAGGGACAGGTCTGCAAAAGGTTCAAGTCTGGGGGCAGTGATGGAGTGAGTAGATCCAGACAATTTAGACCTACCCCGCACCCCAGGAAAGAAGTTTGTGGTAAGGGGAAGCAAGTACAAGAGACAGCAGCTGTGCATATGTTTTTAACAGTTCATGAGTGACACTTAATGAAAATAGTTCATATTGGAAGTGCAAGACACGTGAAGAATTGTTAGAGTCTGAACCTACAAAGGGAGGAGAGCCAAAACGTTCTGTTACCAGGATGGTTAGTCAGGTGAGCCCCTGGTGTGTGGTGCCTCTGAGTGTCATCCCTCTTTAGCCATTGTGGGAAAGGTGCTAGTTCTAATGCAGTAATAGGAGGTTTTATACACACTTGCTCCTGTCGTTCTTGTGTTTTGAGTACGTGTCGCATGTCTAAAGCATTGCTTTCTTGGCAAACAAAGTCCAAAAGCAGAGGAACAGGTTCTGGGAGCTAGTCAAGCTGGAGTACAGTGAGGTTCTAAGGGCAAGGATGTACGCAGCAGTGCCTTCATCCCAGTGCTTGATTCAGCTTCCAGTAAAATGCCAGCCTCCTTCTTTAGATTCCAAACAATGGGGGGCGATATATGAAAGAAAGAACACATCTTCATGTTGGTAATAAGTTATTGTGCTCTGAAAAAACATAGCAAATAATACTTAAAATTTCTCACCTATCATATTTTAAGGAAACTGTTAGACATTTTAATGTTTTTATATAGGTGGAAGGTTTCTTTCCTTATGGACATTTTGGCATTGACACTTTCTCATAAGGATTTGTATTGTTACAGTGTTTTCAGTATTGCTATCTATTTCAGTCCAGTCCTCTCAGCTCTCCCTTCCCACTTACTTTGCACTCATCAGTGCAAACTTGTGGAAAAACTGCTAACAACTGCGTGTGGTTTGGGGCCTTCCATCTAGTATATTATGTATGTTGTCATGCTGTAGGAGAAACTTGAAGTAATACAATTGAGACAACTGAGGCTATCAAGGGTTTACTAATAAATTTGATTAGGAAATGTTAAGTTACACAAAGTAGAGTTTAGCTAAAGGAATGCTTCTGCGGCTAGCACTGGAGATAATTAATACACTCACCAGGCTTGTTGGAAGAGTTTGTACAATAGTGGGAGTGTAGGGATGGCAGGAAACCACTTCTGCAAATGTGTGCCAGGATTGACCTGGAGTTGAGCTCCAGTCCCATAACAAAAGGAGACAGGCCTAACCTATAACCAGCCATTAGACTCACCCCATATCAAGGACCATGGCCAGCTTAAGCAGGGCACAGCCTGTAACAGTCATCACTAAGTGTTAAGTCAGGTCTGCCATTAGTTTTTTATCAGGAGAAGCATAATTCTGCCAGGTGGGTAAGCTGACCCTGGGTAAGAGCTATTAAAAAAGAACAACACTGGTGTACTTAAGAAGTAATTCTGACAATACCATCTTCCCATATGGCTTCACTTGCACTCTCTATCACTGTTTCATTTGTTCAAGTGTGACCTGGGGCCTGGGCCTGAAAGAGATTTACTGATAGCTTGTGTGGAATGTGAGAGCCCACACATGCTGGCTGGTAAAATTGTCTCTTTTTAGACAAAAGGCTGATTCCCTTTTGTGTATTAGTGAGAACCAGTCAAGTGCTATTATTAGATTTTGTTTTCTTTATTTTTTTTATCTCTAAATGCATGGAGGGATTTTTCAATGCAAACACGTGCATATTAATACTATTGCAATATGCATGTAAAGAAAATATATGTAACTGATTAGTGAGGTTTCATCTGTAAGCTTCTTAGTATGTCTTTAATCATGTAAATTTCTTAACCTAGGCCCTTGGGGGCTCACAGAGACTGAACCACCAACCAAAGAGTGTACATGGGTTGGACCTAGGCCCCCTGAATCTATGTCGCAGATGTGCAGCTTGTTCTTCATGTGGGAACCCTAACAACTAGAACAGGCTCTGTCTCTCCCTCTGTTGTTTGACAGCTTTGGATTCCTTTCTCCCAGCTGGGCTGCCTTATCTGGTCTCCATAGGAAAATATGCACTTAGTCCTGCTGTCCAGCTGTAGCTTGATGTGCCAGGGTGGGTCCTCCCCAAGGGAGTGCCTCCCTTTCTCTGAGGAAAAAGGAAGGGGAAATGCGGAAAGGGGATGTGACTGGGAGGAGAGAAGGGAAGGGTCTGTGATCAAGCTGTAAAGGAATTAAATAAATTAATGGAAAAATCATGTAAGTTTCTACTGGGCTAAACAAGACAGACAAAACAGGCCAAATAATTAAACACCATTTTGGAATATATTTTGTGTTCTTAATTTCATTTTCAGTGCTTTATTCATAAATACTATTATACAGTATTTTTGTTCATATGTTTGATAACACATAATTAAAAAGAAGCTGAAAATATTAACAAAGTTTTATTGCAGTGTAAATGGATGTAAGGACTGTAAGAGAATTAATAGTGCGGAAGGAGAGGGCTGTACTGATACTAGTTTGTCACTATTAAAATGCTATGTAATTGTACAAGTCAAGCACTAATGATCTACTTAACAGCATGAAAGTCATCACAAAAGCAATCATTACTGTGTAGCTAAAGGAAACCCATACAACTCGTGGTTGCATGGGGGAAAAAAAGATTTCTGTTGAAAAAAATCAACTTGAAAAATGTATAAACTGAAATAAAGTTTATACTTAGGTTTTTACTCATGTGAACAGATGCACCATTCCCTTTAAGATTTAGATGTCATATGAAAGAAGGGAAGTTAGTATGTTATGGAAAGGATAGGAGCTCTACAAGGACCAAATATATCTGGGCACAGGGTCTTTTCCGAGACTGACACTCAACCAAGGACCATCTATGGATATAACCTAGAACTTCTGCTCGGATGTGGCCTGTGGTAGCTCAGTAACCAAGTAGTTTTCCAAAGTAAGGGGAACACGGACTATTTCTAACAGGATCTCAAGGGCAGGCTGTTTGACAACCCCCCCCCCCCCCAGGGGAGGAGCAGTCTGTTAGGCCACAGAGGAGGACTTTGCAGCCAGCCCTGAAGATACCTGATAAAACAGGGTCAGATGAAAGGGGAGGAGGTCCTCCCCTATCAGGGGACTTGGAAAGGGGCAGGGAGGAGACCAGGGAAGGAGTGTGGGGTTGGGGAGGGAATGAGGGAGCGGGATACAGCTGGGACACAGAGTTAACAAAATGTAACTAAAAAGAAAAATAAAAAAAAATAAAAAAAAAAAAAAGCAACCGCTGCTTGAAGACTAGGGCTATTTCCCTAAAAAAAAAAAAAAAACAGATTTAGATGTCAGCTGTTGCCTAGGATTGCTGGTTGTTAGTTGTACATAATCCAGGGCTTGTCACTGATTTTACAAATGGATTCTTAATACTCTAAATGGTCTGCCTACATGTTTTTTATATTAATTTTTATATTAATCACAGGTTATTTAGTTTGTATCCCAGCCGTAGACCGCTCCCTCATTCCCTCCCAACCCCACTCTCCCTCCCTCATCTCCTCCCTGCGCCTTTCCAAGTCCACTGCTAGGGGAGGTCCTCCTCCCCTTCCATCTGACCCTAGCTTATCAGGTATCTTCAGGACTGGCTGCCATGTCCTCCTCTGTAGCCTAGCAGGGCTGTTCCTCCCGTGAGGGGGTGGGGTGGGGTAGAGGAACCAGTCATTGAGTTCATGTCAGAAATAGTTCCTGTTCCCCTTATTAGGGAAACCCACTTGGATACTGAGCTACCATGGGCTACATCTGAGCAGAGGTTCTAAGTTATATCCATACATGGTCCTTGGTTGGAGAAACAGTCTCATAGAGGACCCTTGTGCCCTGATATATTTTGTCCTTGTGGAGCTCGTGTCCTCTTTAGGTCATATTAACTTCCCCTTTTATCATATGATTCCCTGCACTCTGCACAAGGTTTGGTTTTAAGCCTCTGCATCTGCTTTGATACACTGATAGGTAGAGGCTTTCATGTTTACACATATAAAAGCATTGGTTGTAAAGTGATATTGCTGCTGAGTGAGTCTGCAGCCAACATTAATGACACACTATACTCATATATTTTTCTACATGGATCACTTTCTTGCCTCAGATTTTACTCATGGTAAATCATTGAGGATCTTAGTAGAATAATCTCATCTCCAGTTATAAGTTTGAAATTGTATAGACTAAAATTATTGTTGTATTATTTTAATTAGAAATATTTACAAATGCTGTTCAGTACCATCTACAACTAGAATGTTGACCTTATCTTTACATTAAAAAAATACTAAGAATGCCTGAAAATAAAATGTAATTAATATACAAAAGATGGACAGAAAATAAATATTAGGGTTTCTGCCCTCTGATGAATTAATCCTTTTACTTTTCAGTGCAGTGGATTTTTCTTGACATTACATGTATTAATTGTCAGGTGCAGTGCTTGGTACAAGGTACAGCTTCATTGTGGAACCTTCCAACTAGGAAAGAATTGTGTAGTGCAGGGTGAGTCCGTGAAAAGTCTCTTCTTTAGGACTTGGCTTCTTACTCTGTTGTTGGCAGTGGAATTGTTTGAAATTTTGCTCCAGGACCATTGGGTAAAGAGGAAAGGGTGTGTGTTTATGTATTAGAGTGACACTGTGTCTGTCTGATCTTTTACAGGCATTTCCTGTACCCCCTTTTACTTTTGAGAGAATTGCCTGCCTAGCTGGCCTTGGCAAAATTGCCTGACTCCATGATGTGCTCTGTCTTTCCACTTATTATTTACTTTTGTTGTCACCCTAAACTGTTTGCCTTATTAGCCCAAACTCTAGCTGTGTCTTGTCAAATTTGGGAGCAATGCCAAGTGCTTCCTTTCAAAGATTTTTCTGTACCACACTCACAAGGAGGGACCATGTGATTAATACCCTTACCTCCTGAGAAGGTACTCCACATGATAGACATTTAGTGATTCATAGTAAGTCCAGGCCTTCAAGTTCCAGGAAAATAAGGGTTTACTAATTAAAAAATTTTGACAGATGGCAAGATGGATAATGCCACTTACACTCAGGCCTTTACACTTGAATATTGTTCCCAGGAACACACATACTACAAGAAAAAAGCCAATACCTGCTAGTTGTCCAAAACCCTTAAAAATAAATACATATATGTTATAATGTAAAACTTTAATACAACTAAATATTCTCTGATAAACCAGAATAAATTTGATTTTATGTGAAAATCAAACTCAAAAAGAAAGTTCTCATGGAGTAAATGTTGAAATACTCATTAACTTCTTCACACTGTTTAAATTTTTTCAATTGTAGAAAATTATTTCATGCTTTGGAAAAATTAATGTGCTAAATATAATCCATTTGTCTTTAAAAAGACAATTGAGATTAATTAATTCAACCTTCACTCAAGAAGGTTGAATAATTATAGCAAATACAACTCAATAATAAACATAAATATTGAAATTGAGAAAAGCATTTTAAATACATATCTCTAAATTTAAAAAAATAAGACCTTATAAACATGAAATTATTCTGTCAGTACTTAGCAATACAATACCATGTTCATTTTAGAATAGTAATGGTAGTCTGAACTGAATAACCTCTCAGAACTTATCCCTTCAGTACTCACATTTTTTGTTACTTTCATATACATTCTAAGAGCATTTGAGGTTGATTTTTGTCTTAAAATACTTTGTTTTTATGTGCCCAAGGACTTCTGTAAACCTTAGCCCATGTCATATTTTACACATGTTGTCAAAACAAACATTTGGTAACTTCCATCTATTAAAATAACTGTAAAGCCATTTTGATTTGCTTACATCATAGGCCAAGTTAGGCTTTATTTTATAAATGGTTCCAATATCAAAATAATGCTCTGATGGTGATAAAATACCTACACTTTGGAAAAATTTTACATTTCTTTTCATAAATCATACTGAACAAATTCATGTATAAATGGATTTCACTCAGCCTCTGTCATTCCACCACTCATCCCTTACTCCTTTAAATATCAATAATTTATATTCAAAGAACTAAATAATACAGAGTGTGATGGAGCCAGAACTGTAGTCCAGTATACTGTATTAGTTAAATTTTTATTCACAGAAAACAAATAACATTTTCTTATTTTATGGACTACGGATTTGCAATGGCATTCTTCCTTTCCCTGTTCCCCAAAGCTGTCTTTTTCTAACACAGGTCATATATAATTTTAGGGTGGAAAGTCAGTTTTCTACTTGAGCAAATATAGTCATACATTTTCAGGGTCATTTTCTTGCTTTTGTTGTAATTCTTTTGTTTACCAGGTATCTTTTTTTCATAAACATGTCTATTAATGAAGTGAAACTATCACAGTGTGAGAATGTTCTTCAGTGCAGATTTATTGAATGGAAAAAAAAAAAATGTGTCAGAAGGTGCTTCCAAAATAACTAGGCTGGATAGATTTCATGTATTTTATTCTTTTTTTTCTTATGTTCACAGTATAGTGGTTTACCACCTGTGCATTCATATATTATCCTAAGCTTTGTTTTCGCTGTTTGTTTAATTTTTTAAAATTCTTTTTGGAATAATCTGGGAAAGTAATAGCATTATATATATTACATTTTACTCATTTTAAATACATATCTCTAAATTTAAAAAATTTAAATTTAATTTTTTTTAAAAAATTTAAAAAACACAGTAGAACATTGGCTGCATAAAATATAAGGATTATCATTTTCAAAACTGTTTGTAGCTTTTTTAAATTTTTTTATTAATTACACTTTATTCATTTAGTATCCCCCCATAAGCCCCTCCCTCCTCCCCTCCCGATCCCAACCTCCCTCCCCTTTCTTCATGCATGCCACTCCCCAAGTCCACTGATAGGGGAGGTTCTCCTCTTCTTTCTGATCTTAGTCTATCAGTTCTCATCAAAAGTGGCTGCATTGTCCTCTACTGTGGCCTGATAAGGCTGCTCCCCCCTCAGGGGGAAGTGATCAACGAGCAGGCCAATCAGATTATGTCAGAGGCAGTCCCTCTTCCCATTACTATGTAACTCACTTGGACACTGAACTGCCATGGGCTACACCTGTGCAGGGGTTCCAGGTCATCTCCATGAATAGTCCTTGGTTGGAGTATGAGTCTCTGGGAAGTTCCCTGTGTTCAAATTATCTTGTTCTGTTGCTCTGCTTGTGGAGTTCCCGTCCCCTCCAGCTCTTACTATTTCCCACTTCTTACATAGAATTCCATTCACTCTGCCCATCAGTTGGCCATCAGGCTCAGCATCTGCTTTGACAGTCTATACTGCAGAAGCTTTCAGAGACCCTCTGTGGCAGGTTTCAAGGTTGTTTCCTGTTTTCTTCTGGCTTTCAGAGGCCCTCTGTAGCAGGTTCCGAGGTTGTTTCCTATTTTCTTTTTCTTCTGATGTCCATCCTCTTTGCCTTTCAGGATGGGGATTGAACATTTTAGTTAGGGTCCTCTCTTTTGCTTAGTTTGTTTAGATGTACAGATTTTAGTAGCTTTTTAACTTAATTGTTTAGCCTGTATACTCCATTATCTATTGTAGTGTATAATTGTATAATTGTTATATATATTAAAATTTCATCAATTTTGAAAGTTTGGTATTTAGCCAAGATACTCATTTCAAACATAAATAAATCTTTGTGTCAAATGTAGTTAATAAATAACCATACCAAATGTTTCAATTTCTATGAAATATTGGTTTACTTTACTTCAGTTCCTGAATGTACACTTAAAAATAAATACTGTTTGAAATGTACACTATACAAAGTGAACTTTGTTCCCAGTGATGACTTTTGCAGTAGATGAAGTAACAGAGCTGCTAAAAAAAAAAAAAAAAAAAAAAAAAAAAAAAAAAAAAAAGTTTGTTCCAAAACGAATAATGGAATAATTACTATGAAAAGAACACTTTCTTCAGTAAATAAAGTGGTGCTGCCCTACATCAAATCTTGTAAAATTATGTCAGGAGCCAGAATGTTAGACAACATTATATGTAGCCTCTTCTACTGAAAGAAAACAAAGTCGAGAAAGGTTTTAAAATATATAATAAAAATTTATTGTGTCTAATATAAGATGTCCACTTATACTTAACAAATTTAACTATCAGTCTTTAGAAATGCATCTCTCTTTCTGTGAGATTGTACCACACCATTCTGTTCTTTTTCTGAGACCCATTCTGTTATTTCCAGTTTAGTTAGTGGTACACTCAGATCCCTACAGTTTCTTTGCATTTACCAGTAATTACAAGGAACCAGTGGCAGGCTCTTTGATTACCTCCCCCTGAGGGAAGAGCAGCCTTGCCAGGCCACAGAGAAAGACCATACAGCCACTCCTGTTAGACCTGATAGGCTAGGGTCAGATAGAAAGTGAGGGGGTCCTCCCCTATCAGTGGACTAGAGAAGGGCCATAGGGAGAAGAAAAGAGAGGGAGGGTGGGACTGGGAGGAGAAGAGGGAGGAGGCTGCAGCAGGGATACAAAGTGAATAAGAGTAAATTGTAATTAATTAATTAAGTTAAATAACATTTAAAAATACAGTTCCATAAACCAAAATGTTGCCTGAAAATACTAGGAAAAAATATTGTCTAGGAACAAGAGTGGTACAAATAATACATCCGGGAAGGTTTACTGTAACTCTAGGGTTTCTAGTTAGAGTCATTGGGTCATTTTAATAAACTTGATGCTTTAAAATATCCTGACAATGGTTCATGATTTTATACATTAACCAGTAATTAAACTGGAACATAATATGGCCTCTAGTGAGGAATAAAAATGTGTGACATAAGCACAAAAGCTTTAAAGAACAGGGAATTTGAGCTACAAATTTACATACTATGTTACATACAAAATATAATTGTTCGAGTATACTCTTTTTTGTTCTTTTTATTATTATTGCTTATTACAGTTTATTCACTTTGTATCCCAGCTGTAGCCTCCTCCCTTATCTGCTCCTGGTGCCACACTCTTTCACTCTTCCCCTTCCCCCATGTCCCTCCCCAAGTCCACTGATAGGGGAGGTCCTCTCCTACTGTCTAACCCTAGTCTATCAGGACTGTCTGAACCCTCTTTCTCTGTGGCCTAGTAATGCCACCTCACCAGGGGGAGGTGATCAAAGAGTGGACATCTGAGTTTATGCCAGAGACTGCACCTGCTCCCTTACTAGGAGACCCCCCATGGAGTCTGAGCTTGCCCATGGACTACATTTGAGCAAGGTGTCTAGGTCCTCTCCATGCATGGTCCTTGGTTGAATCATCACTCTCTGCAGGCCTCCATGGGCCCATATTTTTTGACTCTGTTGGTCTCCTTGTGGACAGGTCTTTCTATCTTCCCATTTGCACTCTGCCCAAAGTTTGGCCGAGTCTCAGTGTCTGCTTTGATACCCTGCTGGGTAGAGTCTTTCAGAGGCCCTCTGTGAAAGTCTCCTGTCCTGTTCCCTGTCTTCCCCCACCTTCTGATGTCTATCCTATTTACCCTTCTGAATGAGGATTAAGAATATTCCCTAGGGTCCTCTTTGTTGTTTAGTTTCTTTAGGAGTATAGATTTTAGTATGTTTATCCTATATTATATGCCTAATATCTACTTATAAGTGAATATATACCGTGAGTGTCTTTCTGCTTCTGGGTTACCTCACTTAGGACGATCTTTTCTAGTTCCCACCATTTGCCTACAGATTTCATGATTTCCTTATTTTTAATTGCTGAGTAGTATTCCATATTATAAATGTACCACAATTTCTGTATCCATATCTTGGTCTGAGTTGTTTCCAGATTCTGGCTATTACAAATTAAGCTGCTATGAACATAGTTGAGCAAATATCCTTGTTGAATGGTGGAGCATCTTTAGGGTATATGCCCGTGGTCTAGCTGGATCTTGAGGTAGCACTATTCTTACCTGGCTGAGAAAGTGCCAGATTGATTTCCAAAGTGGTTGTAAAAGTTTATATTCCTACCAGCAATGGAGGTTCCCCTTTCTGCACAACCTCTTCAGCATGTGTTGTCACTTCAGTTTTTGATCTTAGGCATTCTAATGATGTAAGTTGGTTGAAATAGCAGGGTCGATTTGATTTGCATTTCCCTGATGACTAACGACGTTGAACATTTCTTTAAGTGTTTTTCTGCTATTCAGTATTTCTCTTTTGAGAATTATCTGTTTAGCTCTGTACCCCATTTTAAAAATACAGCCATATTTATCACCCTACACAAACCTAAATTCCAAGTGGATCAAAGACCTCAACATAAAACCAGACTCACTAAATCTGTTGGAAGAAAAAGTGGGGAAGAATCTAGAACTCATTGGCACAAGAAACAACTTCCTGAACAACACCAACAGCACAGGCTCTAACATCAACAATCAATAAATGGGACCTCATGAACCTGAAAAGCTTCTCTAAAACAAAGGACACTGTCATCAGAACAAAACAACAGCCTACAGACTGGGAAAGGATCTTCACCAACCCTATATCTGACAGAGGACTAATATCCAGAATATATAAAGAACTGAAGAAGTTAAACACCAGTAAACCAAGTAATCCAATTTAAAAAATCGAGCGTACTATTTTTATGAGAAGTTTTACTTTAGACAACTGTGTAAATTCCTTTATATGAAATTGCATATTCTTTAGAAAACATTTCTTATTATGTAGGTAGGTGTGTAGAAACATATCAGTGTTGAACTCTCTGTCAGCACACAACCTGAAGTGAACTTGTTGAGATAAAAGGCTTTGTCCTGCTTCAGAAAGAAGACAATGAATGGAGTTTTAACACAGCTTTGGGACTGCACTTAATGGTATAGGGTGTACGTTGCATCTAGGCAGCTTCTGCAGATCTGAGAAATATTATGACACACTAGTCTGTGTTTCCTGGATACTGTAGGGCACAGTTCTTAAAGTAGTATGTTGACCCAGGTTTGTGGCCTGTCCTCTATGAGAAATTGATTTGTACTGATTTCCTAAAGCTAACACCATTGCTATTTCTTTGGTTTATATTCTTCTCTTTGTCAGGCACAGATTTCCTTGAACAAACTATTAAATCATGTTGACACAGGTGTTCTCAGTCCTCAGCGATAATTCAAAAGGCTGTTGATGGATTTCAGGTAGTTAGAGTTGTTTGGGGGATAATGGCACTGTGATGAGAAGAGAAGAACCATTCCCTAAGGAGTAGTGGTGCTAGTGCAGAAAAGAGACTGTTCTCGTGGCCACAAAGGACTGACTGCTGTACTTTGGATTTACTTTTGGGTTTTTTAAATATGTACGTTTTGTATATGGTAGAGAATCTAGACGCTGCCATAACCAGATTTTTATTTAAGAAACGCTTTTACAACTTTTATTCTATTATTATTATTATTATTATTATTATTATTATTATTCTATTATTATTATTATTATTATTATTATTATTAAGCAGTAGTTGATGAGCCACTTGTTACATTGGGATGATAGAGAAGAACTTGGTTTCTTGTCACTGTAGTCTTAGAGAGATTTGTGTGTTGGAACGAGTGTGTGTGCGCGTGCATGTCTGTCTGTGCACTCTTGGGTGCGTGTGTAGATATATTAAGTTGATAGCCCTGCATCCACCACCTCTTTCTATTAGTGTTCATTTGTGTTCTTTCTCTCTCTCGCCGTGTGTGTGTGTGTCCTTCCATTTCTCTGTGTCTCTCCCTGCGGCTGTCCCTCCTTCTCTCCTTCCCTTCCTCCCTCTGTTTATCCCTTTCCCTCTCCCATTCCACTTTCCCCTCTCTTTCTCCCTCCCCTATAGATTTAGTAGACTTAGCTTAACTCACAGGGTCATTGGTTTGGTATGTGTGTGGATATGGGCATGCAGTTAAAGCAAGAGGGCAACATATAGATAGGCACCTCTGCCTTTCCTCCCTGCTGATAATCAGCCAGCTGCCCTGTGAGCTTATTAAGAATCTTCTGTCTCCACCTCCCACTTACTCGGAATCTGAGACTCTTTGGGTAATGTGTCAGGCTTTTATGTGAGTTCTTGAGATTTGAACTTTGGTCTTCAGCCTTGAAGTGCTTTTCTTCACTGAGCTGTATCTACAGCCTCACACCTTTAGGTCTTATATTAGCTTTATTGTAGAATGTGAGATTGGAAATCTTTACTCCAGTCACTTGAAATACTAGACCTACAGCGAATTAGCAGGATTAAGTAATTTCCTGAAATTCATAAAACAAGTTCCTTATAAAACAGTTAGGAGTCATATCAGCATATTTATTTTAATGCCTGCTGGTTCTCACATTTTTGTTTTGTTAAGTCATTATTTCTATCTTCTATTGCTTAATTTCCTAGGATTTCCTGTGTGGAGTCATATACCCTGTGGCTTTGTTTCATTAGCCTACTGTTATATACATTGCTACTGATACTTACCTTTTTATGACCCATCTCTTCTCAGGCAGTTGGAAATTACTCATTTGTATGCTTTTCTTAGCTGTCCTTGAGCAGAGGACTTGGAGCTGTAGTCACCCATGGCAGAAGGGAGGAATGTAGAGAAGTGTTTTGGGTGATGAAAGGAGGTGTGTATGAATTATTTGCCTCTTAAGTTGAAGAGAGCGACATAGTGTAGCAGAAATACTTTTAAATAACATACTTTGAAAAATAGAGTTATTCATGCTGTGTAAATGTAATTTTTGCTAAGGAGGGCCTGCTAGATAGCTCAGAGGATGATGATATTTGGAACCAAGCCTGACATAAATTCAGTTCCAGGACCAAAAAGGTGGAAGGAGGAAAGTACCTCCTTTCTAACATTTTTTGCAATGTTAGGACTAACAAATATGTTCTGATAGAAATTTTCTCAGGGTGAATGGAGCAAACTCAAAAGAGTGAGCTCCAGAAATTTTATCTTTTTCTCCTACTACTTATATATCCCAGCAAAATCATTCAAACAGCATAAAGATTACAATGTCATTACATTCTATTTTTTTTCTCTTTAATGACATTGATTGAATAATAAATGTGCCAATAAGCTCAGTGATATTCTCCACTTTATCTTTTACCAGGTTCAGTGTATCTGGTTTTAATATGAGCTTTTCCCAAATTCATATGGACTTTATTTATAATAAACTACATGCAGTAAAAAGAGTTATGATTTTATTCCTTCTCAAGTCTCAGTTAGGCTTAAGTTATTTATGATTAAGAAAATATTTTAAGATTTAGAAAGATGCTTTTTAAGTTGATAAGTACTTTAAGATATGATAGAGAATGATTTAGGTTCAAAACCTTAGACTCACCTATTTCTCTTTAAGTGAATGATTACAATATGTATATGTAGAAAATGTCTTGTTCCCCAGCACCATCACATGATCAGGGGTTTTACATATTGTGGATAGAAAAACAAATGTGAAAAAAATTATTCCCAAGAACCTATATACATCTGTAACTAAACAACTTGTTATAGATTAATGAAGTGTAAACAACCAGGGTAATTTTTTTTTTTTTTCAGGCATTGTGTCTTTCCTGGCAGGCTGCAACTTGTGACTGTAAAGAAAGAATTATTTTACTATTTGTCTTAAGAAGTAAACTTATTTTTTTCCTCTCTAATTATTATTTTTTTTCCTTTTTTATATTATTTTTATTTTTATTAATTACAGTTTATTCACTTTGTATCCCCCTTACCACCTTACTTCCTCCCCTACAAATCTTACCCTCCCTCCCCTTCCCAACCATGCCCTTCCGCCAGTCCACTGATAAGGTTGGTCCTCCTCCCCTTCCCTATGATCCTAGTCTATCAGGTCTCATCAGGAGTGGCTGCATTGTCTTCATCTGTGGCTTGGTAAAGCTGCTCCCCCCTCAGGGGGAGGTGATCAAAGAGCAGGCCAATCAGTTCCTGTCAGAGACAGTCCCTGTCCCCATTACTATGGAACCCACTTGGACACTGAACTGCCATGGGCTACCTCTGTGCAGGGGTTCCAGGCCATCTCCATGAGTGGTCCTTGGCTGGAATATCAGTCTCAGAAAAGACCCCTGTGCCTAGACTTTTTGGAGGAAATCATGAAATTTGCAGGCAAATGGTGGGAACTGGAAAAGATCATCCTGAGTGAGCTATCCCAGAAGCAGAAAAACCCACACGGTATATACTCACTCGTAAGTGGATATTAGACATATAATAAAGGATAAACATACTAAAATCTGTACACCTAAGGAAGCTAATCAAGAAGGAGGACTCTGGCTAAGATGTTCAATCCCCATTCAGAAAGGCAAAGAGGATGGACACCAGAAGAGGGAGAAAACAGGGAACAGGACAGGAGCCTACCACAGAGGGCCTCTGAAAGACTCTACTTAGCAGGGTAGTAATGCAGATGCTGAGACTCATTACTCAACTTTAGGCAGAGTGCAGGGAATCTTATTAAAGAAGTGGAGATAGTAAGACCTGGAGAGGACAGGAGCTCCACAAGGAGAGCAACAGATCGAAAAAGAAGTAATCTTATAAAAATCTCAAAAGAATCACAGATCTAAACTTTTATGTAAAAATAATCATTTCTACTTTAAATCCTCAAGATGCACATCTACTCATTAACGTTTTTTACAAAATCATATCCAGAAACTGAGGACAAATGTGGATACAAGAAATTAATCATCACCTTCCTTGATCACCATTCCTTGGTGAGAAGTAACTGCAACCAGTGCTAACTAGGGCTATTGTTCTTGCTGTCTAACCTCAAAAAACTCCCTAGCCCAACTACTAAGAGTGTACCTTTCTTTTTTTTTTTTTCATGCCCCACAAAATATTTTTTTTAATTTTTATTAATTACACTTTATTCACTTTTTATCCCCTCATAAGCCCCTCCCTCCTCCCCTTCCAATCTCCCCTTCCCTCTCCCTTCTCCACATATGCTCCTCCCCAAGTCCACTGATAAGGGAGAACTTCCTCTCCTTCCTTCTGATCCTAGTCTATCAGATCTCATCAGGAGTGACCATGTTTTCTTCCTCTGTGGCCTGGTAAGGCTGCTTCCCCCTCAGGGGGAGGTGATTAAAGACCAGGCCAATCAGTTCATGTCAGAGGCAGTGCATGTTCCCATTACTATGTAACCCACTTGGAAACTGAACTGCCATGGGCTACACCTGCGAAGGGGTCCTAGGTTATCTCCATGCATGGTACTTGGTTGGAGTATGAGTCTCAGGAAAGACCCCTGTGCTCAGATTTTTTGGTTCTGTTGCTCTCCTTGTGGAGCTCATGTCCTCTCTAGATCTTACTATTGCTCACTTCTTTCCTAAGATTCCATGCACTCTGCCCAACAGCTGGCCATAAGTCTCAGCATCTGCTTTGATAGTCTGCAGGGCAGAGCCTTTCAGAGGTCCTCTGTGTCAGGCTTCTAACTTGTTTCCTGTTGTTTTCTTTTTCTTCTGATGTCCATCCTCTTTGCCTTTCAGGATGGGGATTGAGCATTATACCCAGAGTCCTCCCTCTTGATTAGTTTCTTTAGGTATGCAGATTTTAGTAGGTTTATCCCATATTATATGTCTACATGAGTAAGTATATACCATGTGCGTCTTTCTCCTTCTTGGATAGCTCCCTCAGGATGGTCTTTTTCAGTCCCCACCATCTTCTGCAAGTTTCATGAATTCCTTATTGTTTATTGCTGAGTAATACTCCATTGTGGAGGTGTACCACAATTTCTATATCCATTCCTCAGATGAGGGGCATCTGGGTAGTTTCCAGCTTCTGGCTATTACAAATAAAGCTACTTCAAACATGATTGAGCAAATGTCCTTCTTGTATACTTGAGCCTCTTTTGGATATATGCCTAGGAGTGGTATAGCTGGATCTTGAGGAAGCGCTATTCCTAGTTGTTTGAGAAAGCCCCAAATTCATTCCCAGAGTGGTTGTACAAGTTTACATTCCCACCAGCAATGAAGGAGGGTTCCCTTTTCTCCACAACCTCTCCAGCATGTGTTGTCACTTGAGTTTTTGATCTTAGCCATTGTGATGGGTATAAGATGAAATCTCAGGGTCGTTTTGATTTGCATTTCCCTGATGGCTACTAAGGTTGAGCATTTGTTTACGTATTTCTCTGCCATTCCATATTCCTCTACAAAGAATTCCCTGTTTAGCTCTGTTACCCATTTTTTAATTGGATTACTTAATTTGCTGCTTTTCAACTTCTTTAGTTCTTTATATATACGGATATTAGCCCTCTGTCAGATAGAGGGTTGGTGAAGATTCTTTCCCAATCTGTAGGCATTCATTTTGTTTTTATGACAGTTTCCTTTGCTTTACAGAAGCTTTTCAGTTTCATGAGGTCCCATTTATTGATTGTTGGTCTTAGAGCCTGTGCTGTTGGTGTTCTGTTCAGGAAATTGTCTCCTGTACCAATGAGTTTAAGGCTCTGCCCCACTTTTTCTTCTAACCGATTTACTGTGTCTGATATTATGTTGAGGTCTTTGATCCACTTGGAGTTTAGTTTTGTGCAGAGTGGTAAGTATGGATCTCTTTGCATTTCCTACATGTAGATATCCAGTTAGACCAGCACCATTTGTTGAAGATGGTATTTTTTTCCCATTGCATGTTTTTAGCATCTTTGTTAAGAATCAGGTGTCCATAATGTGTGGGTTTATTTCTGGGTCTTCTGTTCAGTTCCATTGATCCACCCTTCTGTTTCTGTGCCAGTACCATGTAATTTTTATTACTGTTGCTCTATAGTACAGCTTGAGATCAGGGATGGAGATACCTCCAGAAGATCTTTTATTGTAGAGGATTGTTTTAGCAATTCTGGGTTTCTTGTTATTCCATATGAAGTTGAGAAATTTTCTTTCATTGTCTGTGAAGAATTGTGTTGGTAATTTGATAGGAATTGCATTGAATTGGTAGATTGCTTTTGATAAGATGGCCATTTTTACTATGTTAATCCTGCCAAGCCATGAACATGGGAAATCTTTCCATCTTCTGATATCTTCTTCTAATTCTTTCTTCAGAGACTTGAATTTTTTTTCATACAAGTCTTTGACTTGCTTGGTTAGGTCACACCAAGGTACTTTATGTCTTTTGTGGCAATTGTAAAGGGTATTGTTTCCCTAATTTCTTTCTCAGCTCTTTTTTTCTTTTGTATACAGGAGGGCTACATCTTAACCTAAACCTAACCAGTCTTATTTTTCCAAATTCTTTGTAAGGGTAGTGGTCATTGCTAGCAATCTACATCTCTTAAGTGGTGGTTGAATCATTAATCTGCTCCATCAGCAATTCTTAAAAAGATCAGCACTATTATTGTAAGTGCCAGTGAAACTGCCCAGTTATGGGCTAGAAGCCCCCTTAGCATTTTCATACAAATCATTGATTATGAGGGATGTGGTGATTTCAAGGGTAGCAAGCAAAGCGATGCTACATAAAGTCCTCATAAGTCCTTAGGACATGTGGCCCTTTGGGTTTTCCTCCCAAGGCACACCCATTGTGTTTGTGCTAACAGGTGAGCCACACTGCATGAGTTCTAAAGCTGTTTGGCTGTTCCTCCTACTCAGCCCTTGAAAGGAGACCATTGAAGAGACAATTACCTTAGGATCTAAGTTTTATAAATGTTAGATTGCAGAGCACAGTTCTTAAAGCACAGATTCTCTATTTGCCTTACATGATAAGGCATCTTACAGATATTTATTGCTTTTCTGAGAATGTGCTGTTTCATGTTTAATTTTTTTTCTCATTCATTGAAGCACAATCATTTATTCTCAGGTATTGAGTAGATATTTGTTAGTTTATTGATGCATTAGTTAAGAGGTGTTTGTTCTGGATAGTCAAGGTCTATGAGTGGCCTGTGTGAGGTATTTGCTAGCAAATACCTTATTTTCAGGAGCTTTTGAACACAGTCACCTGGGAACCTTGAGTTAAAATACAGAGATTGAAGAATAAATATTAAAAAGACTGAACTGTAAGGATAATATGCTAAGCACCAAGACAGAATCAGTTGGGTCGAAGTGCCTGCTCTTATTACAAAGTGACAAATATAAGCCAGGTCATGATTGATTAGATGTAGAGTGGTCAGAGCTGGAGGTTAAGTCACTAGGTCACTACTGACAGGAGCACTTAAGTATGACAAAGATACTTTGACTTCTTTCCTTCCTGATTGTATGCCCTTGGACTCCTTCATTTGTCTTATTGCTGCAGTTAAAACTTCAAATAATATACTGAATAGGTATGGAAAAAGTAGACAACCTTGTCTTGTTTCTGATTTTTGTCATTTTCAACAACAAAACAAAAACTATCAAAACAAAGCAGAATCAATATTAATAGGAAAAAACACATAAAAAACGAACAAAAAACCCATCGTGTCATGTCTTTTTTTGTATTGATCAACTACCCCTGGCATGGGGCTTCTCCTGGAGGGTGGTGGCTGTGTGCGGTGGCCCTTATTTGACCACTCTAACAGTGTCAGGTGGAGGTGTTATCTCATGAGTGAGCCTTAAATTCAGTCAAAAAGTAGCTAGTTAATCCTGGGATATCTGTGTCACTATTGTCACCCTATATCTTGGAGCTACCATGGGCTGCAAGCAAAGGTTCTAGGTTATATCCATACATGGTCCTTGGTGGAGTGTCAGTCTCAGAAAAGACCCCTGTGCCCAGATATATTTGGTCCTTGTGGATCTCCTATTCTTTCCACATCATACTAACTCTCCCTTCTTTCATATGATTCCCTGCACTCTGCCGCAGGTTTGGTTATGAGTCTTAGTATCTGCTTTGATATACTGCTAGGTAGAGTCTTTCAGGGGCCCTCTGTGGTAGGCTCCTGTCCTGTTACTTGTTTTCTCCTACGTCCAATGCACCTTCCATTTGTCTTCCTAAGTGAGGATTGATCATCTTACCCCGGGTCCTCTTTCTTATATATCTTCTTTAGGTGTATAGATTTCATTATGTTTATCATGTCTTATAGTACTATGAGTGAATATATACCATGTGTGTTTTTCTCCTGGGATACCTCACTCAGAATGATCTTGCATACTGTGTATTATAGAAACTCAATTCCTTTAATAATAAAGATAGGGAACTTTTCTTGAAGATGAGTATTATATTCACTGCTATATTTTTATGGGAATATCAGAATTTATATTTCATGCTCTTACACGTGGCATAAAGAACACTAATGCATTTGGATTAATATTGATAGTGTACTGAATAAATGCAAAGATTGATGTTAATATTTAACTGCAGAGGTTTAAAAGCAAAACTACAGCAATACTGTAAGGCCTCATTTGGCAGTTTAAGAGGTTAAACCAGTAACATTCATTATTAGATATATCTAGTCTGTAGACTTGCAAAGGTATTGTCAACTGGGTTTATGGGTCTAATATCGGAATCTTTATTGGTGCCATTTTCATTTCCCAGGCAGGTTTCATTTATCATGCTTTCATGCTGTACTTCCCCTGAAATAACAATGTAAAGTCTATAATGTTAAAGATGAAGAGGCAGTCTCTTTTGCATATTGGTTATCTGGTATACAGTAGTCTAGACAAGTTGAGAAAATGGCTAATACTGCATTCTAAAGCAGTTGGCAGTATGTGAACTTTAGGAGGGGTGTTCTTAAGACTATATTAAAGAAGTCTCAAGAGTATAACCTAGAGTTACCTGAAATACTATAATAGGAGACTTTCCATAGCAAATAATGCAGCCGGATGTAATAGGACAAATACTCAGACATATGTTGCAATTGGTGAGATGGTGACCAACACTAAGTACAAATCTAAATAATGATTCATGAGCCAAATAATAGTGCCTATAAAAGATTTACTATTAAGGAATAACTTGCCTGACCACTTAGGCATTATTTATTATACATGTCACTGTGTTCATAGAGAATGATCAAAACACTGTGAGGCGAGTACTGAGAATATGGTAATCATCCATATTTACAGGTACATACATAAGAAAAGGGAGAGAAAGGTTTAAGAATTTGGTTCAGTGGTAGATTCCTTGGTAGATACTTGGTTCTCTGAGATGGAATGAAAAACAAACAGAAATTCTCATGGCTTTTTGTTTTTTTAATTTTCTGTAAAAAAAAAAGTATTTAAATTCAAAATTTAATTAATTATACTTGTCATAAATACCTGATGTGACAAAGCTATACAAGTTTTTACATTATAGAAGTCACACAGTATTTCACACTGTTAACTATTTAGTTAGGTGGTGAAAATGTAAAGGAATATATGTAGCCTCTTTTATTTGTTTTGTTTTGTTTTCTAATTACACTAGTAAAGAAAGAAATTTCTATGAAAGTAAGTGTGCAATACATTCCAGATTTTCTTTTGATGCTGAATAAATGAAACCTGTAAGTTTAGAAAAGTGTTGGAAACAATTTTTTGTTGTTGTTCAAACTCTTTGGAAGGTGACTCGAAAAATAACCTTTCTATCTGTGCTTTGCACTTGAAACTTTCTTACTCTGATTATGCTTTCTTTCTATTGTCTCTCATCTGTAGATTAGATTTTCACATGATTATATCTCCAGTTTGTTCAAAGGGGAGAAATAGAAGGAACACTACCAAACTCATTCTATGAAGCCATAGTCACTTTGATACCTAAACCACACAAAGATCCAACAAAAAAAAGAGAACTTCAGACCTATCTCTCTTATGAACATTGATGCAAAAATACTCAATAAAATACTTGCAAACCGAATCCAAGAACACATCAAAGATATCATCCACCATGACCAAGTAGGCTTCATCCCAGGAATGCAAGGGTGGTTCAACATACGGAAATCCATCAATGTAATCCACCACATAAACAAAATGAAGGAGAAAAACCACATGATCATCTCCTTAGATGCTGAAAAAGCATTTGACAAAGTCCAACACCCATTTATGTTTAAAGTCTTGGAGAGATCAGGGATACAAGGCACATACCTAAAGATAGTAAAGGCAATATACAGCAAGCCTATAGCCAACATCAAACTCAATGGAGAGAAACTTAAATCAATCCCACTGAAATCAGGGACAAGACAAGGCTGCCCACTCTCTCCATATCTCTTTAACATTGTACTTGAAGTCCTAGCCAGAGCAATAAGACAACTAAAGGAGATCAAGGGGATACAAATTGGAAAGGAAGAAGTCAAAGTGTCACTATTTGCAGATGATATGATGGTATACATGAGCGACCCCAAAGATTCAACCAGAGAACTTCTTCAGCTGATTAACACCTTCAGCAAAGTGGCAGGATACAAAATCAACTCAAAAAAATCAGAAGCCCTCTTGTATACCAAAGACAAAAAGGCCGAGAAAGAAATTAGGGAAACAACACCCTTCACAATAGCCACTAATAACATAAAGTACCTTGGTGTGACTCTAACCAAGCAAGTGAAAGACCTGTTTGAGAAAAACTTCAAGTCTCTGAAGAAAGAAATTGAAGAAGATCTCAGAAGATGGAAAGATCTCCCGTGCTCATGGATTGGTAGGATTAACATTGTGAAAATGGCCATCCTGCCAAAAGCAATCTACAGATTCAATGCAATTCCCATCAAAATACCAACTCAATTCTTTACAGACCTTGAAAAAAAGATTCTCAGCTTCATATGGAGAAACAAAACACCCAGAATCTCCAAAACGATCCTGTACAACAACAGATCATCTGGAGGTATCTCCATTCCCGATCTCAAGCTGTACTACAGGGCAACAGTAATAAAAACTGCATGGTATTGGCATAGAAACAGAAAGGAGGATCAATGGAATCGCATAGAAGACCCAGAAATAAACCCACACACCTATGAATACTCAATATTTGACAAAGAAGCCAAATCCATTCAATGGAAAAAAGACAGCATCTTCAACAAATGGTGCTGGACCAACTGGATGTCTACATGCAGAAAAATGAAAATAGATCCATATTTATCACCCTGCACAAAACTAAAGTCTAAGTGGATCAAGGACCTCAACATAAAACCAGATACTCTAAATCAGTTGGAAAAAAAAAGTGGGAAACAGCCTAGAACTCATTGGCACAGGAGACAACTTCCTGAACAGAACACCAACAGCACAGGCTCTAAGAGCAACAATCAATAAATGGGACCTCATGAAACTGAAAAGCTTCTGTAAAGCAAAAGACACTGTCATCAAAACAAATAGACAGCCTACAGATTGGGAAAGAATCTTCACCAACCCTTTATCTGACAGAGGGCTAATATCCAGTATATATAAAGAACTAAAGAAGCAGAAAAGCAACAAACCAAGTAACCCACTTAAAAAATGGGGAACAGAGCTAAACAGAGAATTCTCGAAAGAGGAACATCGAATGGCAGAGAAACACTTAAAGAAATGCTCAACCTCATTAGCCATTAGGGAAATGCAAATCAAAACGACCCTGAGATATCACCTTACACCCATCAGAATGGCCAAGATGAAAAACTCAAGTGATAGCACATGCTGGAGAGGTTGTGGAGAAAAGGGAACCCTCCTCCATTGCTGGTGGGAATGTAAACTGGTTCAACCACTCTGGAAGTCAATCTGGCGCTTTCTCAGACAACTAGGAGTAGTGCTACCTCAAGACCCAGCTATACCACTCCTAGGTATATACCCAAAATTTGCTCAAGTACACAACAAGGACATTTGTTCAACCATGTTCATAGCAGCTTTATTTGTAATAGCCAGAACTTGGAAACAACCCAGATGTCCATCAACGGAGGAATGGATACAGAAATTGTGGTATTTTTACACAATGGAATACTACTCAGCAATCAAAAAGGAGGAAATCATGAAATTTGCAGGCAAGTGGTGGGATCTAGAAAAGATCATTCTGAGTGAAGTATCCCAGAAGGAGAAAGACAAACTTGGTATATACTCGCTTATATAGACCTACAAGATATGATAAACATAATGAAATCTACACACCTAAAGAAGATAATCAAGAAAGTGGACACAGGCGAAGGTGATTAATCCTCATTTAGAAAGACAAATGGGATGTGCATTGAACTTATGACAGGAGTCTACCACAAAAGGCATCTGAAAGACTCTACCTAGCAGTGTTTCAAAGCAGACACTAAGACTCATAACCAAACCCTCGGCAGAGTGCAGGGAATCATATGAAAGAAGGGAAGTTAGTATGATATGGAAAGGATAGGAGCTCTACAAGGACCAAACATATCTGGGCACAGGGTCTTTTCTGAGACTGACACTCAACCAAGGACCATCTATGGATATAACCTAGAACTTCTGCTCGGATGTGGCCCGTGGTAGCTCAGTAACCAAGTAGTTTTCCAAAGTAAGGGGAACAGGGACTATTTCTAACAGGATCTCAAGGGCAGGCTGTTTGACCCCCTCTCCCCCCCCCCCCCCCCCGGGGGGGGGTCGTCTGTGCGGCCACAGAGGAGGACTTTGCAGCCAGCCCTGAAGATACCTGATAAAACAGGGTCAGATGAAAGGGGAGGAGGTCCTCCCCTATCAGTGGACTTGGAAAGGGGCAGGGAGGAGACCAGGGAGGGAGTGTGAGGTTGGGGAGGGAATGAGGGAGGGGGATACAGCTGGGACACAGAGTTAACAAAATGTAACTAAAAAGAAAAAAAAAAAAAAAAAAACCAAAGGGGAGAAGTGGTTCTTCAAAGATAGTTCATTTCTCCAGTTGACCCCAGCACCTTTAGCCCAGGTGTTTTGTTTTCGCTGGAGTTTTCTAGTCCTGCCTGTCTTTATTGACTATCTCAGGAAAGACAGGTTTCCAGCTCTCCAAGCTTAGTCTGCTCAGAATGTCCCCAGTATCATTTCTTTGTTGTTTGGTTTTGCTTTTCTTTTTCTTATAGTACATGTACAGCTAGTCTGTTTCTGTAGTTCCTGTGAAGTTACAAGGAGTGATAGTTCTTTACTTCCACATTTAGGACCACACATTTAGGTAGAGGGAAAATAATTTTCCCGGCCTGATCTGGAACCAAAGCTAAATTGACGCTAAATTTCTTTTCAGTCTTCTATTAAGAGTACCTAGTCTACCTTTGGATTCCTCATCCATAGTAGGCTTGGTTTCTGACCCCCTGTCATGTCACTTTGTGTCTTATACTATACTAAAATATCTGAACACTATATATGATTGAAAGCTGAATTTTTGGAGACTTGTTAATGGTATGTATTGATATTTATACTGGATAGTTTTGTGTCAGCTTGCCACAAGCTGTCATCTGAGAGGTAACCTCAGTTGAGAAAATGCCTCCTTAATATTCAGCTATAGAAGCCTGTGAAGCATTTTCTTAATGCCCATTGCGGGTGGGTTTGCCCCTGGTCAGGTGGTCCTTGCTGGGTTCTATAAGGAAGTAGGCTGAGCAAACCAGCAGTTAAGTAGCATCCTTTACGACCTCTTCATCAGCTTCAGCCTTCAGGTGCCTACCCTGTTCAAATTCTTGTCCTACTTCCTTCAATTATGAACAGTAAAATGGAAGTGTAAGCCAAATAATCGCTTTCCTCCCCAACTTGCTTTTTGGTAATTTTGTTTCATCGCAGCAATAGAAACCTAATATTAACTCCTGATTAGTGTCAGTTAATTTCTGTTAGTTGGTTCTGTTTAATTTTCAGCCATTACTCTATATTAACTTTAAATTACTGCATTTGCAATGACAGTTCCTTCATTGTATTAAAGTACACACTAGTAAAATATTTCTTCTGAGCTTCTAACCTTTCTAAAATACAGGATTATAACATTTTGCTTTCCAGAAAGCCTCCAAGAAAATGAAATGAAAATTCTGGCCTACCACCTTTTTCTTGGATACTCCTGCTGTGTGTATAAAAACATATATAAGAAAGTATCTCAGGTCAATTTAATGCATACATATTTGAGAGTTCTTTTGAGAAATACTTGCTTAGAGGAAGTGATCAGCCTTTTTAGTCATCAAGTAGAATGTTACAATTAAGGAACCCATTTGGGAATATGCCTGAACTGGGTAAATATTTCACATTTCACTGTGGGTCATGTAAGGAGTTTAACTCAGAAGAGTAATAAAAAGTGCTTCTGATTTTTAGGTAACAATAAAGTCAAGTTATTACTAACATTTGACAATTATAAAGTACTTCTAGTGGCAGGTAATTGAAGTTAATTATAGTTTCCATGAACAGTTCATATCATTTTTAGTTTAAGCCAACTATTTAATGAAATGCATAGGAAGAGCAAATACAAGATATGAACAACCTCCAGAGAAATCAAACACTGAAGGTAGATAGTACCTATTTGTACCTCTTCTTTTAAACAAACCAGAAGGGTTTGACCTAGCCATCTTTATTGTCTGCAGCTCATCTGCTCTGCAACATAAAACTATAAAACTAATCCTATGAAACTATGAAACTAATCCTAACTAGAGAAGTTGATATAATTTGTGGAATACACAGAAGGCTCCAGGGATAGGACTAGATGAGTATAGCTGTAAGAGAGGAAGGAACCTTTTACTAGAATAGTAGTGAGGAATTAAGATGTGCGTCGCGTAGTGATCTTCCTCATCCACACTGGCGAGCATGTCTTCCTATCTTTCCCTTTTCTCTCTTCTTTCAGACTTGTTTTATGTGTTTACATGCTTTTTATTAAAAGGCTCAGTTGGTTCTGCCTTAGGCAGGGTTATAGTTAGACACAGTAGGACATTCTTAGGCTACCTTTAAAATCATTAATAATGCTAACACTATGTGCAATCAGCTGTCTGTCTGGTCTTTACAGAACAAAAATACCCATTATGGCACACAAAAGAATTTCAAGTCCAGAGTATCATGCTACATTTCTACTAGATGGTAGTTAGGCATGCTGCTGTGAACTGGAATTAGCAGATAGTATGGTCTAAGTTATGTTCTTCACACACGTTTATGTGTTGACATGAACAACAGCCCCCAGTTGACAATATTGAAAAGATGTGTTTTCAGGAAATAGAGGTGAGAGGGTCATAAAGAAAGGACTTTTATCTTACAGGCTTGGTGGCTCTATGACAAGAAAGGATGGCACCCCTCCTGCCCCGCCCCCGACAGTTCACTAAGGAATTTATGTGAGGATCTAGAGAGAAGGTGGCTGTCTTGAAACCAAGGCAAAAGAGTTGCCCCTTACGTACCAGTCCAACTGGTACTTTTATCTCAAACTTTTCAGTCTCTAGCCTGTATAACTACCACCCTGGTGGGTAGTTGGTTGATTTGTTTATTTGTTTGTTTATTTAGGCAATCTGAGCAAGCTGAGGAACATTATAAACATAATCAATTCTATCATACAGAGAAAAACAACTTTCATTTTATATAGTCTGTGTGCCCAGCAATGCTGTGGTACTACTAGTCGAAGATCTTGAGCAACTAAAATGAATTTCAAATACTTTTACGATTATTTAAATAACGGCAAGCTATTTTTTCATATCCATGCAACTGGAGCTGACATCTTGGAAGTGTCAGAAAAAAATAAAGAAGTATATTGAGTGTATTACTTTTTATATTCTGGCAAATTGTTTTTTTTTTCTCTCTCTCTCCCTTTATTGTAATAATCTCTGTACTGGGAAATAGCTTAAAAATCACATGCTAGGTAGGTAATAGATGTTCTTACATGTCTAGTTTCAAATTTAAGTTACCTTTGTAGTGGGAGGTATTAAATAAAGAAATGTAACAGGACACAGGATTCATTGGAGAACTTTTCTTTCTTTTTTTTTTTTCTTTTTTAATGTTTATTATTATTATAATTTATTACCATTTATTCAATTCGTATCCCAGCTGTGGCTTCCTCCCTCATTTCCTCCCAATACCTCCCCCCTCTTCTCCCTCTATGCCCCTCCTCTAGTCTACTTATACAGGAGGCCCTGCTCCCCTTCTGTCTAGCTCTAGCCTATCAGGTCTCATCAGGACTGGTTTTTATTGCCTTCTGTGGCCTGGCAAGGATGCACACCCCAGGGGGATATGATCAGAGAGCCTGCTACTGAGTTCATGCCAGAGAAAGCCTCTGCAACCCTTATTAGGGAACCCACTTGGAGACTGAGTCTATGGGCCCATGGTTTTAGGTCCTCTCCATGCATTGTCCTTGGTTGGGTTATCAGTCTCTGCAAGACCCCAAGGGCTCAATTCTTTTGGCTCTGGTGGTCTCCATTTGGAACTCCTGTCCCTTCCAGGTCTTTCTATCTTCCCCCTTTCATAAAATTCCATACAATTTGCCCTAAGTTTGGCTGTGAATCTCGGGACCTTTACTAGCTCAGGTAGAGCGGAAGACTGTAGTTGATTGAATATGGAGTACTTTTCAATATTCATCCAAAGAGGAAGAAAGGATTTATAAGGCATGGTATACTGAATGTTACATACGATTACACAAAAGGAATTGATGTAAAGTGAGAAAGAAAGCAGTATTTGTTTGTCAAGTGCTTGACCAGCTGTTGGTTCACTTTGCAAATAACTTTGAAGAAAAAAAATGAACAAGCCAGGCACAATAGTACATACCTGTAATCCCAGCACTTGGAATGGAAACAACAGGGTCAGGATTTGAAAGGTCATCATATTCTCTACATAGTGAAGTGACTTGAGGCTAGCTATCCTGGGCTATGTGAGGCCCTATCTCAAAAAGTCAAATGGAAGAAGGGAGGGAGGGAAGAGCCACCAAAATATTCTGGGGTTTTGACCTTGAAATAAAACAAACTGCTGAAATATTTATGTTATTTGACATTTAGCTTTGGCTTGGTTTTTGAGATTGTGCAACATAGTAGCCTCAAACTGTCCCCTGTCTGAGTACTAGGCTTTGTTTGCTTTTGATATTTTAGATGTCTTTAAAAATATAATACATATATACAAATGAAGAAAATAAAAAGTCATCTCTAGAAACTGGTTTAAACAAATTTATTCTTTCTAATAAAAAAAAATTAGGAAAGGAGGTAGATGCTGTATATAATTTTTCCACATAGTTTATGGCATTCTGTTTATTTAATTATTTATTTGTTTGTTTGTTTGTTTATTTATTCGTTCATTCACTTTATGTTCTTATTGCAACCCTCTCTTCTCTCCTCCAACCCCCTCACACAGCACTGCTTCCCAGTCTCCCCTTTTCTTCTCATTAAAGAAGGGGAGGTTCCCCATGGGTACTAGTCCACCCTGACCCATTAATTTGCTCAAGACCAGACTTATACTCTCCCACTGAGATCAGACAAGGCAGTTAGGGGAATTGGATCCAAAATGAAATATCAGAGTCAGAGAGGACCTCTGCTCCAGTTGTTGGGAGAGCCACATGGAGAGCAAGCTGCACGTCTACTGCATATGTACAGAGGGCCTAGGACAGATCACGCATGCCCTTTGGTTGGTGGATTAGTCTCTGTGAGCCCCTGTGGGTCCAAGTGAGTTGGCTCTATAGGTCTTCTTTTAGCGTTCTTGATATCTCAGCTCTCTATCGTTCTCCCAAATCTTCCATATGACTTACTGAGTTCTGTCTAATGTTCAGCTGTCTTTGCATGTGTTCATATAAGCTGCTGGGTAAAGCCTCTCAGATTAGTTATGGTAGGCTCTTGTCTACAAGCAGAGTAGAGTAACAGTAATAGTGTCATGGAGTGACTCTCACCCATGGGATGGGTCTCAAGGAGGGCCAGTCTTTGATTGGTCATTCCCTCAATCTCTGTTCCATCTTTTTCCCTGCACATCTTGTAGACAGGACAACTTTTGGGTTGAAGGTTTTGTGGGTGGGTTGGTGTCGTAAGCCCTCCACTGGAAGTCCTGCCTCACTACAGGAGGTGGCCACTTTAGGCTCCATATCTGCTGTTGCTCGGTGTCTCAGCTAGGATGACCCTAGTAGACTTCCTGGTGCCTCCACTATCCCTGACAAGTCTCTGGCAAGTCTCAGAGATGACCCCCATCTCTAATTCCTGTTCTCTCACCTGGCCTTCTCTTCCCTGCTCTCTGTATCTCTAAACTCCATCCCTGCTCCTCTCCCCATCTTCTTTCCTGCCCAGTGCCTCCCTCCCTCCACCTCCAGGGCCTTTTTTATTTCTTCTTCTAAGTGAGAATCAAACATTCTTCCTTGGGCGCTCCTTGTAACTTACCTTCTTTGGGCCTGTGGATTAAACCATGGTTATCCTGTGTTTTATGGCTAATATCCACTTGTGAACACATACCATGCATGTCTTTTGGAGCTTGGGTTATCTCACTCAGGAATGATATTTTTTTAGTTCCGTCCATTTTCCTGCAAATTTCTTAAGGGTATAATCAACTTTGTCCCAAAACCTAAAGCAGATTCTGTTGATGTCCCTACCACAGTAGTTAACCTTATCTTTTATTTATACACATATTAACTTCATATAGGAGGCTTGGTATACTTAAAAGGACATGTTTTCCATGATGAAATAACTTAACCAAGTTATAGTCTGCTCTTACAATCTAATAATATACATAAGTGATTGGACATGTCTGATAATATACATAAGCCAGTGGGCAGTATTTTTTTCATTTGATCCTATGATTAAGAGAGAATAAATAATTTTAAGTTAAGAAAGTAGTATAATACTATATGTATTTTTGTGTTTTGCTGTGTAAACCTAAAGATGAATTTTTATTCTAAATAAGACAAGGCTTTAACTGACCCGTGATAGTGTATCTTCAGTAGTTGATTTGTATGAACTGATCTTTTAATTTTGGGGCACTTACTTCTTTGAAGTATTCAGTACACTGAGTATGTGAACAACATTTGTATCGCTGTGGCAAAATGTCTTTTTGCAGAAAGTGGGTATGTGTAATAGCAACATTTTTTTTTCCTTGAACTGACATGCAAATTCGGTACCTTTATAAGCATAAGGTATCTATACATTTTGGAATAAATTACAGTTAGCTTCTGTTATTTCTCTCCCTTTTCAAAATGAAGACGATATTATCCATAACTTGTGTTATCTTTAAAAGAATCATGACTTGATGTTTTTAAAAAAGAGTTTGAAAGTGCATTCATCAGTTAAATACAAATTTATAGGACCAACTTAAATTTGTGTATCTTAGTTTAGTCAGAGTTGAGGTCGTAATGATAGGCAAATAGCTGTCAGTTAAGGCTTCTGGAGTGATTAGTTGTCTTTATTCTTTCTTTGTGTGACAAGTGGCTTTAGTGTGTGCCACTACTCCCACTGTTGTACTTTACTAGCCATCGTTTTGGACTTTGAATTGGTGAGCATAAGAGCCTAAATGCCTGATACATATTAATTGCTCAGTAAAAACATTAATAATACTAGTTAATTAAATTCCAAATTTTCCAGTTGTTTCTGCTCTTAAAGTAATTTTGAAAAATAAAAATGATCAGTAAAGATCAAGTGTTTATACAGGGTTCTAAGTATCACCTTTTAATTTTATCAACCAACCCACTGACTTCACACGTGAAAATATAAAATATATTTACTAATTGTAAGTACTTCAACATGTCGATTTAATATTTATAAGTTAGAAGCTATCTTAGTGATGCATGCTTGAGTGTTTTTATTTACTATAGCAACACATACTGTATTAATAACTTAAAACTTTTTTATTAAACATTAATAACTTAGTATTTAATTTGGAAACAGTCTGAGTTTAATGGCTGTGATTATGGCAAGGTCCATAGCTAGTTGCAGATTTGGAATGATCTGTAGTTTCACAGCTGGTACATATCCGTTATGATGAATTGAGAACCCTAAGGCCCAAGCACATGTGTTTTATTATTTTTGTTTCCTTTTTTATTTTTATTTTTATACTCTAGTTGAACATAAAAATTGTAGTTAAACCCAAGTCTTTGGTATTGTGACTGGAAGCAGAAAGTGCATTTTGTAGAAAGGTATTTCTTGCACACACATCTTAGAAAGCATTGAAGGATTCTGAACAAGGTAATGATAGGATCTGATGTGCTTTAAACAGGATTAATTTGACTGACAAATAGACTGATAGCTTAGAGGCAAAGAAAATGAGGGAGTCTTTGCAATAAGCTCTGCAAGAGGTGATGATTACTTGACTGACTAACGGTAAATCTTAGACTTCATTCCTTAGGCCCTTTGCCAGTTCTTCCTGTGAGTGCTGACAAACACTGAATTGGGAATGACCTTAAAAGTAGAGCCCATGGCATTTTCTGAATGATTGGATGTATGGGGAGAGTGGAGAAGACGGGGGGTGGGGGGAGATGCAAGGATGATTTCAAGGTTTTAGCCTAAATGATAAATCAAATTGCTGTTCCCTGAGATAAGAGAAACTGTACATTCTGGAGTAGGAAGGAAAGTGTCTCAATAATTTGTCTTTGGTCCTTGTGAGTTTCAGACTTGCAGGTGGAGTCTATTAATGATAGCTACCTGGTGGTCTCGGGAATGCATACAGATTTAATAACACTAGTATTTAGAGTATGTGAGATAGCCTTGGTACAGAAGAGAGGCCTAAACCTCTGGATCTCTGAGACACTCCAGACTTTGGCAGTAGCTGAACATTGGAGGGCAAGGACTGCCATGACTGTGAGGAAGAGGATCTAAGGAAGTAGCAGAATGACTAAAAAGGAGAGAGAGGTGATCCAATGCATCAGTTTCAAGAGGGATTAAAGGAAGTCACTTTGAAAATGACCATAGGGTTTAGGCATAAGAACTCCTCATGACCCTAACAGCTTTATTAGAGAAATTCTGTAACTTAGAATAAGCAGGAAATTTCTTCTTTTTATAATTCACTTCACATCCTTGTTGTAACCCCATCCATTCTCCATCCATCTTCCTCCTCTCCTTTTCCTCAGAAAAGGGGCCCTCCCTCTCCCATAGATCCCTGGTCATCAAGTTGCATCAGTAAGGAGCATGCCCTCTTCTGTGGCCTGGCAAGGCAGTCCCACCAGGGGGAAAGTGATCAAAAAGCTGGCAGCTTGAGTCCCTGTCCAATGCAGTCCTCACTTCCTTTACTTAGAGGGCCCACATGAAGCCTAAGCTGCCCAACTGCTACATCTTTGTAGGGGACCAAGGTCCAGTTCATGCATGGTCCTCGGTTGGTGCTTCAGTCTCATCAAACCCTCCAGGCCCTGGTTAGTTTTTTCTGTTGTTTTTCTTTGTGGAGCTCCTGTCACCTCCAGGTCCTTTTATCTTTCCTTCCACTGTTCCAAAAGACTCCCTATGCATTGCCCAGTGTTTAGCTCTGAGTCTCAGCATCTGTTTTGAGGTGCTGCTGGATAAAGCCTCTCAGAGTATAGCTCTGTCAGGCTCCTGTCTACAAGCTTAGCAAGGTATCTTTCATAGTATCAGGGGTTGGAACTTTCTGATAGGGTGGATCGTTGGATGGACCAGGCATTGGTTAGGCATCCCCTCAATCTCTGCTCTATCTGCTCTTATCTTTATCTCTGTACATCTTATAGGCAGGAAATATTTTGGGTTAAAAGTTTTTGTGGGTAGGTTGGTGTTCTCCTCCCTCTGCTAGGAGACTAGTCTAGTTAGAGGATGTCCTTTTCAGTCTCTATGTCCTCTGCTATTGGGAGTCTCTGCTTAAGTCCCCTCATATCCTTCCAGGAGCCTAACCTGGCTTAGGTCTTCAGTTTGTCACAGAGACACCCCACCCTCCATTTCTCTTTTTTCTACAGGCCTTCTGTTCTCTTGCTCTCACCCTCCCCAAGTCTGCTCTCTACCCTCTTAACTCCCTGCATCCCTTCTCCTGTCTTCTTCCCTCTCTTCAGCCACTACATTCTCTCTATTCTATCTTTCCTTCCTAGTGAGATTTATACATCCTCCCTTGGATCCTCTGTGTTACTTATCTTCTTTGGGTTTGTATCTCTTAGTATGCTTATTCAGTAGTGTATGACTAAAATCCACTTATAAGTTAGTACATATTTAGTATGTCTTTCTGGGTCTGGGTTGCCTCACTCAGGATGATCCTTTCTAGCTCCCACCATTTGCCTGAAGATTTCACAGTTTCTTTGTTTTTAATAGCTGAGTAGTATTCCATTGTGTAAATGTGTCACATTTTCTGTATCCATTTTTCAGTTGAGTGGCATCTAGGTTGTTTCCAGATTCTGGCTATTGTGAATAAGTCTGCTCTGAACATAGTTGAACAAGTGTCTTTGTTGTATGATGGAGCATCTAAGCTCTTCATCAGCCCTGTAACTGACTATATCCAAAATATAATGAATTCAAGAAATCAAACACCAGTGAACAAAATAATCCAATTATAAAATGGGGCACAGAACTGTAAACAGAGAATTCTCAACAGAGGAATCTTGAATGACTGAGAAACACTTAAAGAAATGCTCAACTTCCTTAATCAGGGAAAGGCAAATCAAAAGGACTCTGAGATTCCATCTCACACTGGTCAGAATGGCTAAGATTAAAATAAGGACAGCACATGCTGGGGAGGGTATCGAGAAAGGGGAACCCTCCTCCATTGCTGGTGGTAGTGTAAACTTGTACAACCAGTTTGGAAATCACTCTGGTACTTTCTCAGAAAATTGGGAATAGCTTTACCTCAAGACCCAGCTGTACCTCTCCTGGGTATATATCCAAAAGCAGGAACATTTTCAAACCACTTACTTAAAATTTTTCTCAATTTCTCTTCATTTTATGCTTCTAAAGTAGGCAGAGTGCCTTGCAGTTGTTACATAATATTGGATATATTATCCTGAGCTGATATATTCAGGCATTTTAGGCAGTTACATAAATACTGACTTTAATTCTTTTAAGTTTTAATGATTGCTTATCTGATTGACAAGTAAGGATTAATTTTTAAAAAAATTAATTTTTGCTGGTATCATGTAGATAATTACTAGTTGTACAATGCTGAGCAAAGAATTAAATATCTAAGTTCTGTTTATCTTAGGGAGATGACAGGTAACTATTTTATTTGGTTGTTAAAAGATTAAAATAGGAAATTATGTATTCTTATCACACATTCAGCAAATAACAGCGTACTATAATTGAATAAAAGCCCAAGTTTTGAATCACAAAAACCAAAGTTTAATTCCTAAAGCTTGTGATAACCTGGAGATTTCTTCACCTCTCATTATACAATGGCTGTAATAAGCCATTGTACTAATATTACAGGGCTGTTAAAATTTCTCTGCATGTTTCATGTAGAATTCTTAAGTCCCTCAGACAGAATGAGTGGTCCATAAATAGTAGCTATTATTATACTGTTATGGATATAATTGTAATCCTTATGATTAAATTAACAAAATAATAAAACCTTATGCTTTGTTGGTTGAGTCTTAGCTATAGTCAGACCTGATGTCAACTCTAACTTGTAGTGTTTTATTTGCTTTGCAGTTTTTTATAATAGTTTTGCCACTACCATGTATTAGTGAAGATCAGTTTTATATGGTTAGCAGTTAGATTATTTTGTCAAAGTTATACTGGTCTCTAAACAAGAACCTTAAATAAGGTCAGATATAAATATAAGTGATAGGTCTTAAGTTACCCTATGAATTAGAGATGACTTTTCTGAGTCTGGGCTTAAAGAATACATCTGGACAAGCAAATGAGGCAGCTGTGCTGGAAAGTACTTAGAATGAGAGGGAGAAACAGAGATTGTTTAGATCAGAAGATTAAAAAAAAATAGACTCCTTGAAAATATGGCAATAGACAAGCTGCTGAGAAAGTAAGATCTCTTGCAGACCATGCCTAGTGACCAGAGCTTGAACCCCGGGCTCCAAGCAAAGGTGGAAATAACCGGCTCCATGGGGTTGTCTTCTGCCTCACACAGGCATTTCCTGATATCAGTTCTTCTACCACCCTCTAACACTATGTGTGCACAAACAACAGTACAAAATAAAATACATTACCGAAAATCACATAGATGACAAAACACAGAAATCTCTTCAGAAAGCTTAAGAGGCATGTAATTAAGTTTCTAATGTTATTGATGAGATAATACTGAATTTATTTTCTAACTTTCCAGGGATTGCAGCAGCAAGAAATAATCTGGTTCCTAGTTATGTGTGCTTCTGATTAACACACACAGAATTCTGCTGTGTTTGTTGTCATAAAGCAAAATTGAACAAAATAAATTGTGGGACCTCTTAAACTCAAATGATACAGTTATGTAAAACTATGTAATTGTGATATAAAAATGAGGCTCCCTGTTTGTAATGCAAGGTGCTGTGTTTTTGGTTTTGTTTTGTTTTGTTTTGTTTCATTCGAACATGAAAAACTTAAAAGCAACTATCTAGAAAGGGGAACTAATTATTTGGGGACAACAGCAGTAGGGGGTAGAAAAAGACAAGGGCATTTAGACTTGTAAAAACCAAGTACAATGACTTATGTATGAGAAGGTCATAATGAAATATATTGTATTGTGTGCTAACTAAAGAATATTTAAAAGAATAAGGCAGCTACAGAAACAACCAATTTTTATAAGGGATTATAACAGATTGCTTCAGGAGTGATGAAAAGAGACAAGGCCCAGATTTTTTGGTTCTTTTGCTCTTCTTGGGAACTTCTAGTCCCTCCAGGTCTTTCATCTCCCCTTTCTTTCATAAGATTCCCTGCACTCTGAGCATCTGCCTCAATACTTTGCGGGGTACAGCCTTTCAGAGGCCCTCTCTGGTAGGCTCCTGTCCTATCCCTAGTTTTCTCCCTTTTCTGAGGTCCATCCTCTTTGCCTTTCTGAATGGAGATTGAGCATCTTAGCCAGAATCCTCCTTGATTAGTTTCCTTAGGTGTACAGATTTTAATAGGTTTATCCTACATTATATGTCTACTATCCACTTATGAGTGAGGTATGTACCTACCGTGTGTGTTTCTCCTTCTGGGATACCTCACTCAGGATGATCTTTTCTAGTTCCCACCATTTACCTGCAAATTTCATGATTTTCTTGTTTTTAATTGTTGAGTAGTTTTCCATTGTATAAATGTATCACAATTTCTGTGTCCATTCCTCAATTGAGGGACATCTGGGTTGCGTCTAGATTCTGGCTATTATGAATAAAGCTGCTATGAACATGGTTGAGCAAATGTCCTTGTTGTATATTTGAACATATTTTGGATATATGCCTAGGAGTGGTATAGTTGGATCTGGAGGTAGCACTATTCCTAATTTTCTGAGAAAGCGAGAAAGCGCCAGATTGATTTCCAAAGTGGTTGTACAAGTTTACATTCCCACCAGCAATGGAGGAGGGTTCCACTATCTCTACAAAGTTTTTAATAATGTTTATACATGTAAGATGACTTTTTTATATCAAGTTGTTTTCTACAGTTTACAATGACCTTAAAACTCTATTTCCAGTTAACTAAAATTTATTCAAAAAAATTATAAATAGGAACTGAATTGGTAGGTGCCTGTATGGGTTTTATTCGTACAGCACTGGGAAGCAATTACTTTCCCCCAATTGTAACTGTCTGCTTAATTTCTTCCTTTACAGAGCTACATTCATGGAAGCAGCCAGGCTCAGTTTGTGGCAGAGTCACACATCATTCTGGTACTGAGTATCCTTTAAAATACTGAGGGATTGAAAAGGTAAAGGAGAGATTGCTATTTTTCTGGGAGTACATATCAAGAGTTTTAAAGTTGATAAACTAAGTTTCTAATTCTTACGTAATTAGTTCCTTGTGTACTGTATTTTCTGTTATGCTGAATTTTTTGCAGATTATAAATTTTGCTTTCATATTGGCTATTGAATTTTATAGTATTGATTTTATTCTGTGTTGATTATTTCTGCCTAGGTTGTGTGTATGTGGGGGGTAGGTGGGTAGAGGGGTGTGTGTGTGTGTGTGTGTGTTTGTGTGTGTGTATACATATACATATAATTTTCCTCTAAGGGGATTATTAGAAGGGTAAAATGTCATCTCATATAAACAATAGCTCAAAAGTATATTATTTATATGACTAGATGAAGTAATACATATAAAGTGTAGGAATAAATAAGTGGAGATTAGTTTAATTGCCATTTTGATTTTCCACTTGGAATTTCACTACTCACAAATGAAACACAGAGGTACATCTTATTGGGCCAAATGACAAAAGGTATAGGTGAGGAGGAAATATAGCCTGTGGTATCTTGTAGTCACAAAACCTATACTAATAAACTCAGTCTCCAAGTAGGTTCCATAGTGGGGGGAGCAGGGGCTTTCTCTGACATGAACTTAGTGGCAGGCTCTCTGATCACCTCCCCCTGGGGGGTGCAGCCTAGTCAGGTCACAGAGGAAGACAATGCAGCCAGTCCTGATGAGACCTAACAGACTAGGGTCAAATAAAGGGGAGGAAATCCTATCAGTGGATTAAGGGAGAGGCATATGGGGAAAGGAGGGAGGGAGGGGAGACTGGGAGGAGTTGAGGGTTGGCGCCACAGCCAGGATACAAATTGAATAAATTGTAAAAAATTGTAGTAATAATAAAATAGGAAAAATGCTGAAATAATGTCATTCTACCAAGATGAGATGGACTCTTCTAACTGTTCAGTTACAGGTTAGCTTTCTAAAATGGTACTGTTCATTGGCCTGAAATTTAAGATGAGTTTTGTAAAATGTTTTAATATTCCTTGTTTATTATTCCAGGGAACTAAACCCTGTGTTTTTTTACTTCACCAAACCACATTGACTATCTTCAGTGTCTGTTCATGTCATGTTAGCTTATCTGTTAATGCTGCAGTTAGATCCATACATTGAATTGCAAGCAATTACAGTTTATTGCTTACATTGACCTAGCAATATACAGTTTTAAAAGCAGGCAATTGCTGTACACCAGAGTGGGTTTGGGTGAGAAAATGAAATAGTTAACATTTTGATAGGGCCAATTCTTCATTAAAATATAGGAGCAAAGACACACCTGCTGTCAGTTTATATTTTCATTATTTACATGTCTGCATGAAGTACGGGCCATGGAGATTGAAGCAAATGGAAAGAAATCCCAGTATGTATCACAGGTGAATTGTTTATTTTTAGATTGTACTCTTTCCTTTTGCCTTTTCTGATTTGTTTCTGTTGTTCAGCATATTTGCAGCGTGATTCCATCTATGTAGCAATTTTCTCAACTGCAAGACATATGGAGGAGTGAGAAGCCAGTTGGAGATTTCTTTCACTCTATGCCAGGAATTCTCCAAGGCTCTGTTTCCTAGTTCATTGTCATCAAGTTGAGATTTAGAATAGAAAGATATTTCACAAGCAGTGTGAGTGAAGTCTTCCATATAGATTTAGCAGTAATACATAAAACAAAAGTCCCCATTCTCTTTATCCTCATAGCACTTCTTTCTTTCTTAATTTTGTGTGTTCCTAATTCTGAAAGAACTGTTAAAATATGTGGTTCAGGCAGTGGGAAGGCTACTGTAATGTTAGCTTAAACTTGTTGCTAGGAAAAGTTAAAGGAATTCATTTTGACAGTTTTCTAATATTAGTTTCTCCCAATAATAATCTACTGACATTTTTATTTACCATATTCTACAATAATTTGTATGAGTATCTTTCTTTTCTCATCATTAGATGAGGTTGTTTTATGCAAGCCTTGGCTAAATGCACAAGAGAAAGCAGAATGAGTCTTGTGTCATAGGTTAAAGATTCATATTTACTGTTACTGCTGTTCTTCATATTGCTAGTGTTTTATTAACACATAGGCAAAAGGAGAGGAAAAACAGCTCTCTGTGGTGTTTTGGAAAAAAATTATATTGTTGTTGTAAATAAAAACATAGTGTTGGGCTATATAATGTTTATCATTAGCCCTAAGATTATTGCGGCAGTATTATTTAACCCACAGTCACAATAATAAGACACAGACACCTGTTAGATTTTATAATTGCCTTGTTTACCTTGGGCCAGGCAGGTATTTCACTTACACTGTCTCAGTATCTTCACCATCCATCTCCCAGCCCCCATCCAGTGCCATTCACCTTAATCATCCTCATCTGATCTACCTTCCATACATAACCCCGTAGTACTTGCTTGTATTCTTCATCTGGGCCTTTTCAAGCCATTATTGGAGTCCTTTCTCTTGACCCACATGTTTTGTTTTGTTTTGTTTTGTTCTCCACACTAACCCACTGTGGAGTCCTCCTTCCTCCTCTGTTCCTGTCCTCTGTCTCCCCTGATTCCCTGTCCTCAAAATCTTGGGAACCATAGCCATGCCTACTCCATTCTCCCCTGCCTAGGTATAGGCCTTCCATTAACCAATCAGGTGTAATGTATTAGGCAGGTTTACACAACAAAGATAAGTTTCCACAAAAATGATAGTTTAACCATATCTCAAGCCTCAGTACCATGCACCAGGCCAGCCTCCAACATTATATGAAAAAGAATAATCAGTATTATATATGGTGTGTATCTGAAACACCTAGAAAAACTAACCTGCTTTGTATTGCTCCTGGAAAGTCATTCTGTTTAGTTCTTAGACTGTCTTTATCAACTGATGTACTGTAAAAGAGTTCACTGTTCACAAGCTAGAGTATCTAAAAGTGTAGTCTAGTGTTACATACGCTGTGATCACCCTATGGGAAAACAGCAGTAACAGCTAGGGACTCTTGGTCTGGAGAGAAGCTGAAACAACCACCTTCCATTCGGCTTTGGGCTATACAAAGAATTTCCAAAGTCAGAGTGGGATCAGGGTCATGAAAGTGCTCACTAGGAATTTGCTGTCTCTGTGGGTGGTGGCGGGATACATATATGCATACCTACATTCATACATGCATACGCATATGTATGTCCTCTTAGTATTCCTTAGTATCGGATAATACAGTTAGCTAACTCATCCATGGGGAAGCCTAATTTTTCCTCTTTCAAAAGTCCTTAGTTGTCTGTCATTCTTTGTCTAGGGTTGGGGCCTGTGGTATTTCTGCCTTCCACGTTGGTATGTCTCTGCTGGTGTACTTCTTCAGGTCCTTTTAGACAACATGTTGAGGTGTCATGAGTATAGCTTCCCTGTTATTTCTAGAAGACACAATCTCAACAGCCTCCTTGGTCTCTTCTGGCTTCTAACAGTCTTTCCAACCCCTTTTCCATGATGTTCCTTCAGCCTTATGTACAGAAAATATACAACAGTATTTTTGTTGTAGATGTATAAATGGGACTGGGCACCTCACTGGTCACTGTCAGTTCTCTGCATTTTGACCAATTGTTGTGTATGAGAATTTGTGGAAGGAAGCTGTGTTTGCAGACTGATTGGTTGACTAGAACTTCAATACTGTGGAGAGATTGGAATTCTGCATGTCTTATTACCTTATCTTGGACTAGTTCTAAATCCCAGTACTATTCCTTGCCCACCTCAGTGTTTGAACTCGCATCTTGTAACTAATAAATAAATAAAAACTTTGAAATCTATTACTATACAACATTAGCTTCTGCAAACCCAAAAGCTAAAAATGACATTGGATAGCATCTTTATCCTATTGGAAATCTTGCCCGATCTTGTTATAATTGCCAGTCTTATGTGTCCACTATTTGCCTTTAGCTTTCCTTGTTATGTTTTTCTTTGTTGTGTAAAACAGTAAATCTTAAAGAAAAATTTTCTGTTGAAAACTGTTGCATTGGAACAGAACATTTTGTGTAACCAGAATCTGTGTTCCCTGGCCATGGTCACTCAAAATGTGATAATAAACTATCTCTAATTCCCTTTAAGATGAGAGCTGTAATTTTGTGAAGGCATGGTTTCCTCTAGTGTCTCCATCTGCAGAGAGACAAGCTTCTTTGATGAAGGTGAAGGCTCCCTTATTCTTTATGAAGTGTTCTGTTGAAAGGATGAGACTTGGTGAGCTTCATGCCCCATTTCCTTCAATCATATGTCTTCATTATAGCCAGCAGATTTTAATAGTCTGCCTGCTATGTTTGTTAAAAGCCCAGGAGATTAGCCTCCAGAAGAAATCCAATAACTGTGTCCCTTTGCTGACCTGACTTCTGACACTGTAGTTTAAAATGTTTTGGATAGTCTACCTGTATGAGTTCCTCTTAGTCTGTAATCACAGAGTGCTAATAATACATAATGGAAAATGAATATAAACTTGTGTCATTTCTCTTCATAGGTGGGGATTTCTGGTGTTCATCTCTGCTTTTTGTTGTCATTATTTTAAAGATACTTTTGTTACACATGGATATGAATGATGTTGATCCTTAAGGAAGTTTTACTTAAATTTAACCTGTTTTTGTAACATTCATTTGTATCCAAGTATAAAGTATAACCTATGCATTTACATCTATATATATTTGATCAAATTATAATTCATATAGAATTCTAAAGTTTTTAACCAAAATATATTTGTAATATTAAAAATATAAGTAAATTTTTAGAATAACTAAATTTAATATTAAAAATATAACTAATTTTTATGTAGGCACTAAAACCAAAGCCAGTATTCATTTATAATCATATGTGATAAATAACTTCTCAGATCTCTGTCAATACAATCATGAGGAAAGTCATTCAAAACTGAGTCTTCAAAATGAAAACCCTGGCAATTTTAATGAACATAAAGCCATATGTAAAGCTAATGAGTTGTTACAGTTTGTAGACTTATTCTCATATCAGTGTGCAGAGCAGTTCTCATAACAAAACCAGTGCTGTATGACTGACACTCAGGAATTCAGTGATACTCAGGCTTGAGTGGACTCGAGCCTGTATGCTGAGGCTCTCTTGAAAGCTTGGTAGGGGCACGGGGACATGATGGTGTAGAGTGGGACAGGCCGACTACACAGGCCTGTGGGACAGACACATCTGTGATAATGTTCAGCATCTAACAAAGATTGGTTTATTTGATAGTTTTTTTTCCAGCGAAGATTCCAGTGCTATAATAACTGTAATAGTTTGAAAATATCTCTAAAGAAAGGTCATCATAACATAAAAGAATAACTTTAAAAGTTGGAAATTATTATCCAGATGTTGGTTAATGAGTCCTGGCACAAACTCAAATACAAATAATATAGCCGGCTAAATTCAGTTATATTAAATATTATATCACTGTGTAAACTACCTGTGTGTGGAACTGTATACTCCACAAAACTTTCTCTGTCTTCCTTCATTTAACTCCACAGACATAGCACAGTGGTACCCTTTCTGCTTTTGCTGGTTAGAGATGAATCAAGAGATTGCATGGTGCTGTTTTCACATACACAACAAGAGAAATGAAGACAGAAAAGCCATAATTAAGGAAATGGAAGAAAGTCTAAGCTAAAATTCTGTTTTTTTATTTTCCTCTATTTTTTTAATTCATTAGACATTTAAACAGATACATACTAGGTATTTCCATTATTGGTGAGTTCTAAAATCCTAGGAGTAGATACTATCAAAAGCACTTTAAAAGCATGACAAAATTGATTTGTGAAGCTGAGTGATCCCATCACAATAACACACCTGGCATCTTTGAGCATGGCCTGAGTAAGCGCATCAGTTGTAAGCACACATTAAGTAGGGGAGAGTGTCCTTTTTCCCTTTGCTGTAATGAAATACCTGAAAAAGCAACCTAAGAAAAGATTTGTTTTAACTCACTTTTTGAAGGGGAGCCTATCAGCAAGATGTGAGGCAACTGGTCAGTGCATCCACAGTCAGGAATGAGAGGAATGAGAGGAGAATGCTGGTGCTCAGCTGGCGTCCTTCTCTCTTTCCTTTTGCTTTGTTGGGATCCCAGCTCTCTGCACAGTGCCGCCCGCATTCCAAGTGCATCTTCTCTCTCCCAATAAGCCTATTAGGTGTGAAACACCCCACAGGTGTGTTGCAGGCCATGTCTCTTGGTGATTCTAAAGTAGTCAAGTTGACAATACAGAATATCAAATTAGCACAGCTCTGTTTCATTCTTAAAATGTCAGGTGACTGCTCAAGATCCTTCTCAATTATACCATAATATGCTTGCCTGCTTGTGTAAGGCTTATAATTGACTTTCCTTAGTACCCGAACTAGAGATTTTTCTAAAAATTTAAAGATTTTATAAAGTGATACCTCTGAAATTCAAGAACTACATAAATACTCAGATATGCCATAAATATGAGAAAAATTAAAAAGGAATCTTGATGAATACCTTCTAATATTCTAGAATTATTAATGTTGTATGTCACTTTAATGCATTTATTTTTATGTAAAATATGCAATTTTATAAACAATTTTTTAAACTATGTAATTCATATGTGTTATGAAAGTCTGAAAAATTAAGGCAGACTCACAGCTTGGTAATTGTATACAAAGATTTGATTGTCTTGTTCACATTTGTCCTTTAACTGTCTGGAACATCATATTCAGATCCAGGTGAAAAGAATAGCGGATTTTATTCACACCTGCCTGTGGTTTCCTTGACAACTACTGTAGATGCTGCTATCACCATGGGGATGGTTCTTCTAAACGAAGCAGCAACTTCCAAGGGGGATGTCGGGAAAAGACGAAGTAAGTTTATGTTGCTGTAGCTGTTGTTGTGTTTTAGTCTCAAGATATGTTTAATTCAAAGGGAAAACAGAGAAGAGCCCTTTCTAAACAGACCACCTTAAGAATTCATTTGTGTTGCAGGAAGTTGATTTTGTTTTAGTTTATTTCTCTGATGTGTGTGAGAATGGACTTAAAAACTGTTCTTCCAAAATGGCATTTGGGTGCTTTCTGCCCATCAACATGCCCAGGAGAGGGAGATGGCATCAGGCTATCAGGGATGCTCTGGCCCATTTCTGCTTTAGCTGGTCTCAGCTGGGACTTTCTCGCTGCACAGATGGACAGTCCTGAGAGATTTTATTGGCAGTAATATATTTTTATGTTATGAGACTCAGGGATCTCACAGAAGCCGGTACAGATACAGGAGCTACTGCTGAAATGTCTTTTGTGCACAGATCCTTGATGACTGTCTGGTCCCCTCCACATCTTTTACAGGCATTTAAGAGCACATGGGGAATCTCTCTGTTCCAGGAAAGGCAAGAATTGCCTTTTCCAGGAGCTTTGCTTTTCTATTGTTTTCCCACGATTTACAACCCTGTCAGATGGCCAGCATTTTAGGTTTGATCAATTTAACTTTTATCTTTTGAAGGGACTATTCAATCTCATAGGATTGTAGAAAAAAAATTACATTTAAAGTAACAGACATTGGTACAAGAAGAACAGTGTCTGGGGCATTGTCTCCTGCCCAGAGAGTAACAGGTCAGGAAAGGACAGGAGCTTGAGGAGGGCTTTCATAAAAATATTTAAAGTACTCTAGATTTGCTTTTTCTTACAGTATTTTTTAAGTATTTTGAGTGTTTAAAGAGCTATATTGAATACTGAAATTCATGAAGTAGTGAAATGTTTGGAGGTATAGTTGAGCCTGGCTTCAATGTTCCTCACATGATTTCTTCACTAACATAAGGAAACTCAGAACTGAGCTCATTGCCTTGAGTATGGTGACATCAGTAAAGTGCTACATGTCTTTAATGTTCTTCTTGGGATTGGCCAGGCATTTTAATGCCTAATGTGGTTGTATGTTAATGTTATTTCCTCCAATATAAATCAGAGTAAGAGCTTTGTAATTTATTATTTAATCTCGTATCTATGATACAGAGCATAAGAGAACATTGCCTTGAACTTCCTTCTTAAATGATGTTATGTGTTGTTGGGGTGAGAAGAATGCTTGTGAGAAAAAAACAAGAGAGGATCACACAAGGTAGAAAATGCCATTACCTTTGGGTCTTAGTCTGCTTCTGGTTTTGAATTTTACAACTGTTATGATTATCACTCTTGCCCTTGCGACAGAGAGTGGGCTTCATTGAGCCTCCTTCCCCTGCTGTTAACTCACAGACTCCTCTATTCCCCTTCATGGATACTAGAGTAGCAATATTTTGCTTTGACTACATAGAGACAGAGTAGTATGTCTGATTAGCTTGATCACAGCTTTGGAGCCTCATTCTCCATTGCTCTATTCCTCTTCTAAACAGAACATAAGAAAATAAGAAAGAAAAAATTGTGTAGTAGAAAGTTTGAGAAGGTAGGCAATAAAACTGTCTAAGCTTAATGAGATAGTTGGAAGAAATCATTATGTACTATATATCCTGGATCTGATGTCAGTCATACTTTGAGATTATACAGCTTTTGAAAAGGTGTTTTACGGTATATACTCACTTATGTAGACCTATAAGATATAATAAACATAATGAAATCTATACACCTAAAAAAGATAATCAAGAGAGCGTACATGGGGTAAGATTATCAATCCTCGTTTAGAAAGACAGATGGGATGCGCATTGAACATTGACAGGAGTCTACTGAGCGCATTGGAAAGACTCTAACTAGCAGTGTTTTCAAAGCAAAGACTCATGACCAAACCTTTGGCAGAGTACAGGGAATCATAAGAAAGAAGGGAAGTTAGTCTGATGAGGAAAGGATAGGAGCCCCACAAGGACCAAAGATATCTGGGCACAGGGTCTTTTCTGAGACTGACATGCAACCAAGGACCATGTATGAATGTAACCTAGTACCTCTGCTCAGATGTAGCCTGTGGTAGCTCAGTAACCAATTGGTTTCCCATAGTGAGGGGAACAAGGACTATTTCTAACAGGAACTCAATGACTGGCTCTTTGGCCTTCCCACCCCCCAAGGGAGGAGCAGTCCTGTTAGGCCACAGAGGAGAGCTATGCAGCCAGTCCTGAAGATACCTGATAAAACAGGATCAGATGAATGGGGAGGAGGTCCCCCCTATCAGTGGACTTGGCAAGGGGCAGGGAGGAGATGAGGGAGGGAGGGAGGGACTGGGAGGGAATGAGGGATCGGGACATGGCTGGGGTACAGAGTTAATAAAATGTAACTGATAAGAAAAAAATAAAATACAAAAAAAATAAAAATAAAAAAAATATTTTCTGGGAAAAAAAAAAAGAAAAGGTGTTTTACACTCTTTCTCTTTTGCCTTGTCTCTCTGCGACCCCCTTTCATTTCCCCTAATAAACATCCCACGTGGAAAAAAAAAAAGAAAAGGTGTTTTACTTTATTTTCTGTTAGTATTCATATGAAGCTAACAGATGAGGGTGGTCACAAAATCAGCTGTGGCTGAATGCTACCAAATGCTCCTGATGTTTGATCAATTCATCAGTGGCTGATATTATTGAAAAGACTGCATAGACAACAGCACTCTGAACTGTGTTCACAGAGCAGCCCCTTCACTACTACCTGACTTCAGGATTGCTGTCAAGCCTGCTTTCCTTCATGTACTAGCAAAAGCTCTTTTCCCTGCTGTAGAAGCAGGGATCTGTTTCACCGCAGTGTTCTTCTGGCTTAACATTTTTTAATCTTTGTCTTTGCCTGCTTTTCTTAATTATTTTACTCTCTGAATATTCCCTCAGACTAACAAATATGTATTATGTCTTAATTATCCTACAGCTGTTTTATTCATATGCAGTATTTGAGTTACACTAATGTATAATTCTATAGGACAGGTCTAAATAGAATTGTTTTTTTTTTTATTCTAAGCAAGTCTACATTTAATTCGCTAATGTACTTTAAACTTTAGAAGCAGGTCTTAATTTTACTAATAGCAGTGAATATTATTTAAATATTCATATAATACATGAATATATATTCATATAATATATGTATAATAGATTTGTATCTGCAAACTATTCATACTCAAACCATATTGGTGTATGATAACTAATATGTTTCATTAGTTATCTATGCTGAGTGAAAATAGAAAAAAAAAAGAAAACTGAGACAGCAATGTCCCAGTTGTCAGATTTCAGTATTACTGAATGGTATTGAAGGCCTGGACTGCAGCACAGCCACGGGAATATGACCCTTTGCTCAGTCGTAGAAACTTCAGCTATAGCAGTCTGACACCGTGACCTGCTCTGCAATAGTTTCCTGTCCTTGGCCTTTGCTAGAACATACTTCCCTACCCTTTTGTTTGCTGCAATATTGTATTTCTAAGTAAAATGAGCTCTACTGAGGCAGTCATGAAACCAATAGCTAGAATTACATTTCTGTATGAAAATCACAGGAGGGCTTTTGAGCATCTGCCAAGTCATATGCACCTGTAGTAGGCAGGGCCTCATAATCTGGGGGCTGATAATCCTGTTTTTCACTTTTCACATTTGGTTCTCTTTTGATGCCTCTGGGACATTGTAGTACTTACAGAAACTTTTTTAAAAAAAGAAAATCACAAGTATTAGACCAGTCAATTTTATTGTTTCATACCCCAAATGGTACATTTTCATTGGGAAGAATGTGGAAAATAATGAATACATTGCATTGTGGATTATCTGGCATGTGGTCCTTATATGTGCTTAAACTGTTGCATGTAAGTATTTTGTAATTGAATACATTTCAAAAGTACCAATATTTGCATGTTTTTAAGACCCTAACAGTGTTGTCTCTTTTTCTAGTAATTTGCCTCGTGGGATTAGGTCTGGTGGTCTTCTTCTTCAGTTTTCTTCTGTCAATATTTCGTTCAAAGTACCACGGCTATCCATATAGGTAATATATTTATACTAGTACGGATGTTTTCATTTTAAACAGCATAAATATTTTAGAGTTAATATAATGTAAGTATCTGAATTACTGGCCCTCTGATTTTAATGCTGTTCAGCAAGGTATAAGCACCCAGCATTTATTCAGCATAATGGGCCTGTGCAGAGACATCAGACAGTTCTTGTTACCAATGTGTGTTTTCAGTTTAGACTGCATGTGCATGTGTATTACATAGGTAGCAAAATGACCTTGAAGTAACAGACTTGGACACATTCACCTCTCCTTATTTACTTGTCATAATTCAAGATTGCTTTCTCGTGGAATGTTCTCTTCAGTGTCCTTTAAATGTTGCAGCATCTTTTAAATGCTGCAGACTTGTAATAGGAGGACCATCGGAACCTGAGTCCCTGTCTGTTTCCAGTGTGAAGTTGACCTCCACTGGGTAAGGTGACTCATTCCCTGTGATGGTGCTACGACTGTAGAGTTGGACTCAAGTGGATAGAAATGTAGATGGACTCTCTTAAAGTAACTCAGAGGTGGGAATCATACCTAAGAATTGCTTTGTGAATGTGAAATTCAACAGGTTAGATGAAAACACAAAAGGAGTTGTTGCTAAGCAACAGAATCAGTGGAAAGTGGAAAGAAAGCTGGCCAAGAGAGCCTGGGAACCATGATGTTCTAGCAAGGAGAGGTCAGAGTGAGGAAGCAGAAGGCAGGCTTTCCACACACTCGGGTCTGTGTTGTGCTGTTGCAGCAGGGCGGTGGGTCACCCCACTTGTTTACATTTCAGTGAGAAATTACTTTCTTGCGTTTATGTTATAGTGTTCTTCTGTCAGTGTCTTCTCTAGGAATCCCTACAAGCTTTGACTTTTCATTTCATTCAAGTATGTCCTCCTTTTCTCACAAATTTTAATTCATTCCATTATATTCTTAAAACCTTTGATTTCCTCTATATGACATGAACCTTTCTTGATTAAAATACAAATAAAATGAATATTCTGAAGTTGGCTCACACAACATATTTTTCACACAAAACTCTTCATGTATGTATCTGCTTAAAGCATAACATCTAAACTTATATATCTATCTTGCTTCCTTAAGGCTTCTCCATGATAGTAATGAAAGTATTGTGCAGCACCAATCTGTAGCATACCATAACTAAATTCACAGATTGCCTGAGGCTGTGATAACGCATCCAGTCTGGTTGTGACCATAGGCAAATTGCTTAACTTTTCTAACCTTAACTGTTCTTGTTTATAAGTAAAGACAATTTTACGTACCTCATTATTATGTGAGATATTGTGTGTAAATCTCTTAGATCACCAGTACGTAGTAGTAATTAATTACTCAATAAATGTTTAATGCTAATTATCATTAATACTGGTTATAAATATTTACACTCATATTTGACATTTTTCTAAATGGAGTTTTCTTCACAGTGCACACCAAGTAGCTTTGGTTCATATATACATAATTTGAGTGAAGAACAGATTTTTACTGAACCTTTTGATGAATTTAATTGGGCTCCAGAGTCCCTTAAAACTTGCCAGTGAAATATCAAGACTCTTAAAGATTTTATCTTTGGTCCTTGTGGAGCTCCTATCCTTTCCTCATCAGACTAACTCCCCTTCTTTCTTATGATTCCCTGTACTCTGCCAAAGGTTTGGTCATGAGTCTTTGCTTTGAAAACACTGCTAGTTAGAGTCTTTCCAATGCGCTCAGTAGACTCCTGTCATACGTTCGATATCTGGGCACAGGGTCTTTTCTGAGACTGACATGCAACCAAGGACCATGTATGAATGTAACCTAGAACCTCTGCTCAGATGTAGCCTGTGGTAGCTCAGTAACCAATTGGTTTCCCATAGTGAGGGGAACAAGGACTATTTCTAACAAGAAGTCAATGACTGGCTCTTTGGCCTCCCCACCCCCCAAGGGAGGAGCGGTCCTGTTAGGCCACAGAGGAGAGCTTTGCAGCCAGTCCTGAAGATACCTGATAAAACAGGATCAGATGAATGGGGAGGAGGTCCCCCCTATCAGTGGACTTGGCAAGGGGCACGGTGGAGAGGAGGGAGGGAGGGACTGGGAGGGAATGAGGGATCGGGACACGGCTGGGGTACAGAGTTATAAAATGTAACTGATAAGAAAAAAATAAAATACAAAAAAAAAAGATTTTATCTAATTACCATCTGAGACATAATTCAAATGACATTTTATTTAGCTGGTAGCACTGACTTCATTTCATATATTGAATAAAAATTGACCTAGTCCTTTGCTCTGGTTTCTAAGAAGATAGTGCTGGTATGGATAGATGGTGGTCTGCACTTAGAGATAATTATCTTCTTAGCCTTTTCTAATGACACTTGGACTTACAAGTATTTTCTATAGCATCTCTAAGAACATCTATGGATCTTCAAAGTCCCTACTGTAGTAAGAGAAAGCATGAAATGTTTGTATTCATACCATCATTGTGCTTCTGACTGTCTGAGGAGCCTTAATTGGCTCAGAGTGACAGGGTAGCCTAATAAGAAAATAATAATTAGGAGCAGGAGATCTGAATGCAAGTTTGGGATATGCTTTTGTACTTTTAATAAGAGCTCCTACTCTGTAGTTGCATAAAGTCTTAATTAGATGTATTAGATCATCTCCCTGTTAATGTAGAGTCTTAGAATTAACTATTTCCATATCATTTTTCCCTCGGCTATGATGTAGTACTTTTAGGGGGTTGGAGACAGGTAGTTAAATGTTTCTCATTTCTGTACCCGTACCAGCATCATTAGCTATTTCTTTATATGTGCGTATACACACCTACCTCAGAATTATATGTGAATAAATGCATAGTCTCTGCTGTACTCTCGGTTCTCAGTGATTTCACCTAACCTTCTTCATTTGCACCAGGCACTTTTTCATTTATTCTATATCGTTTCACTATATTACATTGTTTTGTTAAGCTTTTATATACAATCCACTTATGTGTTTTCATTTCTTTTCTTTCTAGAAGACTGTATTAGGAGAAACAGTCCTTAAATACAACATCTTGTGTGTACAAAGGACTGTGCACATACTAGGTGCTGATCATATACTTGCTAATTGAATCTTATTTTCTCAAAACATTATCTACCTTAGGGTAATATAAAGGAACCATTAAAACAGTGAAAAGCACAAATCTGTTACCTTGTCCAGCTCCAGCTCTAATACATGTTGAGTAATACTCCTGGAGAGTTGTCTATTTGCCCCACACAACTAAGAGAATTTATGGAAAGATAGTTTAAAAAAATAAAAGCCAGATTGTATTCACTATATCCAGTAGGCCCAGAAAAGTCCTCTCATCCTAGAAAAAGAACTTGTAGTTAATTTTGCCTTTTGTTCCTTTGAATTATGATCAGTAGCATTCAAATGACATGAAGTTGAAGAACTTCATCATAGCAGCTAGATATGAAAGACTCGTAAAATGGCTCCCTGGTCGCTCTGTAGCTGAGCAGGCTTGATGGTCTGTGTGCTGTGGTCTGAGTGCGGCTGCTGTGTGCTCTGAGGGGTTTCAGGCGAGTTCCAAAGTCGCAACAAGGTTAAATCTCGCTTTTCTCAGCGCAGACCTAACTGCCTGGGGCCTGCAGCCACTGAGGCTGAGCCCCAAGTCCTTTATCGGCAAAGGCCAGCAGTACTGTGTCTCGGAGCCCCAGATTCACGCGCAGCAGCTGCACCATCCTCCCAGGGCCCGAGTCTGCTAGACGCCATACTAGCTCCGCAGGATCGCGATCACTGACGGTACGGCCCGCCCAATACCACAGTGACAGAGAATACACTATATACTCACCAAAACCAGACAGAAACGCCATACAAGCTAGACACACCAGGCGCTGGGCCTCCGAAGCTTGGAGAGCAAAGTAAAGAGACCCCAGGACTTCCCAGAAAGCATCTGGACTAGCAACCCAGTCTCCAGTTACAGCGGGACTTTCTAACCTGGCGGCGGAGCAGCACTGAGCTGGCGGGGCACATCAGCCCTCCAGTTTAAGACTAACCAGGGCCAAACCAGAGAACAGAAAGGCTGGTTACCCCGATTCCCACTGACGTGACCACCCTGAAATCTCCAGCTGCAGCAAGACCTCATAACCTGGCAGTGACAGCAGCACGGAACTGGCGGAGCACATCAAATAAGCAGGGCCAAACCAGAGAGCAGACAGCCCAGATACGCCGATCTCTGCCAAGTGTCCTGCCTGTACAGCTAGTCCTCAGCATACGCTAAGGACACCGGACCTCTCTCAACTTCCTGAAGAATTCTCCAGACTCGAGAGAGAGACAGTACCAGTCTGATCGGCTGAATCCAAAAACAAACAGGGAAGGTCTCAGATAAGCCAATGGCCAGGGGTAGGCGAAAGAACATTTCCAACATAAATCAGGACATCATGACTTCACCAGCAAACCCCAAAATCGATGGATATTCCAATTCATCAGAAGCACAGGAAAATGACCTTAAAGCCATGCTTGCTCAATTATTTGAGGCTCATAAGGAGGAAATGAACAAATCTTTCAAAGAGATGGCCAGTCAATTGGAGGTAAAGAAAGAAGAAATAGACAAAACCCTTAAAGAAACACAGGCAAACATAGCCAAACAAATAGAGGCACAAGTAGAGAAGAAACTAGTGGCATACAAAAAGGAAATGAACAAAGAAATAGAGTCCATCGTAGAGAGACAGGAATCCAAATTCAAACACATAAAAGAAATGGTGCAAGGCATGAAAACAGAATTAGAATCAATAAAGAAAACACAAA
>NW_026590655.1:1495-14595 GCF_907164565.1 Psammomys obesus | reverse complement strand
CAAACCTTTCACTTTGGTGTTTGCCTGAAGAGATGCCTCGATCTGTGCGCCCTTCACTGTTATGAGCTATTAATTCTGCTCAGTTGTTTGTCATGTCATACCAGAAACATTTTTTGCACGTAGTCACTTTGGAAAGTCTGCATTCTAATCTCTGTTGAGCAGAGTGCATGGAATTTTATGAAAGAAGTGGGAAATGGTAAGATCTGGAGAGGACGTGAACCACAAAAGGAGAGCAACAGAACCAGAAAATCTGAACACAGGGGTCTTTCCAAAGACTCATACTCCAACCAAGTCCCATGCATGGAGATAACCTAGAACTCCTGCACAGATGTAGCCCATGGCAGTTCAGTGTCCAAGTGGGTTCCATAGTAATGGGAAGAGGTTTATGTCCTCTGACATAAACTGATTGGCCTGCTCTTTGATCACTGACCCCTGAGGCGGGAGCAGCCTTACCAGGCCACAGAGGATGACAATGCAGCCACTCCTGATGAGATCTGATAAGGAGAGGAGGACCTCCCCTATCAGTGGACTTGGGGAGGGGCATGCATGAAGAAGGGGGAGGGAGGGTGGGATTAGGAGGGGAGGAGAGAAGGGTTTATGGGGTAATACAAACTGAATAAAGTGTAATTAATAAGTTTTTGTTTGTTTTGTAAAAGGCATGTGTTTGGAAACTATCAAGGTGATTTGAAATCTTCTCCCTGATTTTGAATGACTCAGCAGGAAGGGTCCCCGAGTTTTCCCTAGCAAAGAATTATTCAGACTTTTGCTCTATCTCCAGGGTTGAGCTGTTACTTGAGATTGTTGTTTTTCTGTCCTGAGCTCTGAGTTCATACACTCATTCCACTATGGATCACAAAGTGTCACATTACCAGGTTTCTGATATTTGTTCATAGTCTTTTAAAAAGATACACATTCCATTTCTTCCACCACTTACAGGATGTCACTAGAACCATTTCCTCTCAAAGTATAAAGTATATGAGAGTAAGTCCAGGCTCACTCAGCCTTTGCTTATGAATACATGGGCACATGCAGTTAGATCTCTTAATGTAGAATCATAAGGTTAAAAGCAAAAACCTTTGACCTGCAGAGTTTACCACAATGTATCTCTTGATGTCATTTAAAAATAGGAGTTGAGCTGGTATATTGTTCCCACAGTGTATGCTAGTTGGCTCAGCTGTCCAATAGGGGCCTTTTGAACCAAGGGAAGATCTCTCTGCAGTAGCAGCACTACTGAAAGATCTGCTTTTACATTTCTAGTTTTGATGGGCCAAACTTAGTGGACCTCCATATCAGTGAAGGTTCTACCTTAGGCACAGGTTGAGAGCTATGACAAAAGTTTTGCCCTCATTTAATTTATACTTTAGAGTAGTTTGTGTAATTTCTTTGATTTGTAATTTTCCACAAAATATTTCCTTTCTATGTATAAAAGGAGTTTTTACAAAATATTGAAAATAGTCTCATGACAGCTGGACTCTACGAAGAGTGGCTTGGTGTGCTTGACCACCACAAAGAAGAGGAGCAATTTGCTGCTGTAAAGAGGTAATGCCTTGCTAATTTCCTAAACATCAACAAAAATAGACATAATGTTTGCTTAGTCACATTAGAATACATATCAGAGAATTGCTTAGTAAAATTAATTATTGACAATAAAACTGCCAATTGTTTACACACCAGAAAGATATTTTAAGAAGAGTCATATGGTGAGTCACAGTGTCCCATGCTTATAATCTCAGGATTCATACAGCAATTAAATTTGTTTTTCTTTTTTATTGTTTGTTTCTTTTTTATTGTTTGTATCCCAGCTGTAGGCCCATCCCTCCTCTCATCCCAATCCTGCCCTCACATCCTCTTCTTCTCCCATGCCCCTTTGCCAGTCCACTGATTGGGGAGGTCCTCCTACTCTTCTACCTTTCCTTAGCCTATGATGTCTCATCAGGACTGTCTGCATTGTTTTCCACTGTGGCCTGGTAAGACTGCCCTGCTTCAGGGGAAGGTGATCAAAGAGCAAGCCGTTGAGTTCATGTCAGAGACAGTCCCTGTTCCCCTTACTAGACAATCCATTTGGAGACTGAGATGCCATGGGCTACATCTGTGTAGCAGTTCGTTTATCTCCTCGAATGGACCTTGGTTGGAATATCAATCTTAGAAAAAGACCGTTGTGCCCAGCTTTTTTGTTTCTGTTGCTCTCCTTGTAGAGGTCCACTCCCATTCAAGTCTTTCTCCTTTCTTTCATCAGATTCCCAACACTCTGCCCAAAGCTTGGCTAAGAGTCTCAGTATCTGCTTTAATACCCTGCTGCGTAGCTTCAGAGGCTTTCTGTGGTAGGCTCCTGCCTTGTTCCTTGTTTTCACCATCTTCCAATGTCTATCCGCTAGCCTTTCTGAAGGAGAATTGAGCATCTCACCCAGGGCCCTACTTCTTCCTTAGCTTCTTCGGGAGTACAAGTTTTAGTATGTGTACCCTATATTATACTTCTAATATCCACTTATATGTGCGTATATACCATGTGTGTCTTTGTATTTCTGGGATGGCTCACTCAGGATGATCTTTTCTAGTTCCCACCATTTGCCTGAAAACTTCATGATTTCCTTGTTTTTAATTGCTGAGTAACATCCCATTGTGTAAGTGTACCACAATTTCTGTATCCATGTCTCATTGAAGGACATCTGGGTTATTTCCTGATTCTGGCTATTATGAATAAAGCTGCTACAAACATGGTTGAGCAAATGTCCTTGTTGTATACTTGATCATATTTTGGATATATGTCTAGGATTGGTATAGCTGGATCTTGAGCTAGTACTATTCCTAGTATTCTCAGAAAGCACCAGTTTGATTTCCCAAGTGGTTGTACAAGTTTACATTCCCACCAGCAGTGGAGGAGGGTTCCCCTTTTTCCACATCCTCTCCAGCATGTGTTGTCACTTGAGTTTTTATTCTTAGCAATCTTGATGGGTATAAGGTGAAATCTCAGGGTCCTTCTGATTTGCATTTCCCTGATGACTAAAGACGTTGAACATCTCTTTAAGTGTTTCTCGGCCATTCAGCATTCCTCTACTGAGAATTCTGTTTAGCTCTGTCCCCTTTTTAATTGGATACTTGATTTGCTGCCGTTCAACTTCTTGAGTTCTTTGTATATCCTAGATATTAGTCCTCTGTCAGATATAGGGTTGGTGAAGATCCTTTCCCAGTCTGTAGGCTGTCGTTTTGTTCTGATTAGAGTGTCCTTTGCTTTACAGAAGCTTTTACGTTTCATGAGGCCCCATTTATTGATTGTTGATCTTAGAGACTCTGATGTTCTTGTTCTGTTCAGCAAGTTGTCTCCTCTTGTCAATGAGGTCAAGGCTCTTCCCCACTTTTTCTAATAACAGGTTTGTGTGTCTGCTTTTATGTTGAAGTCCGGTATCCACTTGGACTTTAGTTTTGTGCAGGGTGATAAATATGGATCCATTTGCATTTTTTACATGTAGACATCTAAATTTGGAGAAATATTCCAAGAACATTCCTACTTTCATTTTATTCTTATAAAACCATTAATAAGATACAATTACTCTGTACCCATTCTTTACTTTTTAAATCAATGAGTAAAATTTACTATTTGAAAATAACTTGTTGTTGGGTTCAGTCTTCTAGAAAAAGTACCTCACGTGAATGCACTTCTCATCATAAAACTGTTCAGAATACTACACACAATTGATAAAAATTCAGAAAAGAACATGATGTCCAGAGATCGGTTAGCTGCATGCCTTGCCCCGATTTTGCTCTGGAGACCGGGTTCAGGATTCAGGGAGGATATTACCAGAAAGGTAACGATACATATATTTAGGCATAAGGTTAACAAGCTTTTAAAAGAGAAAGGAACAGAGGATTATCCTGAAAGTGTGTTTTGGTTTTGTTTTGGTTTTAAATAAATATACCCTTGAATTATGTTCCCCTGGGGAGCAAGAATCATTTGTGCATTTTAAGTAATTAGACTTAAAGTGGCTATTTGAACTCAGATTCTGTCTTTTGTCAGTGAGGATTTAAAATATCCTACCCTTAAGCTAACCTACTGAGAGTAAATGCTGTGAAATGATACAAAATCATGGGTGCTGGGTCCAGCAATCAAAACTGAATCCTCATGTTATCACTGAAGAATGTGTGAACTTCTACTTGATTCCAAGGTGGTTTCCTCAACTAACAAAGGCAATAGGATTCCTTTTAACAGATATGGTTGTTATTAGGCCTGGATAGTGTGATTAGTTAGTTGCTAATTATGGTTGGTTTAGAGAAATTCTGGTGAACATGTTTTATGGTATATACATTTCATATACTATAGTTTAATACCTGAATTTGTAGAATATATATATGTAGAACATATATATATATATATATATATATAATGGTTATTTGATTCTTGCTATTTGATTTTTTGAGTTATTATTAATTGACCAAATGCTTTTGGACCTGTAATGAGTACATTAGAGGAAAGCATAACTCAGAAAAATCTTTTCTTCATGTTGTGCAGAATGAAATGCCAGGAGAAAAAGATAGGGTCCCTAAAACTGGCATTGCAGAAACAGACTTACCCAGTTCTCTCCAAAAAGGCCTTATTTCAAATGCCTCTCAATACAACAGTCCTGTGGATGAAGTTTTTACCATTGAGTCTGCACTGAGCAATCAGAGACTCATGACTGCTGCTGCTTAGTTTGTTTTGTGTCTGTCTTCCTTTAAAGCACCGAATGTGAACTTTCAATTGGACGGTGCCCGCATTCAGACGTGCTACATTCTCTTCTGAGTTGTGTGTTTCTGTGAGCATCCTTTCCCAGCATGCTCAGCCATGCGAGTGACAAGTGGAATTAAAATTACTCAGGTTGACAGTATATACTAGCCATCACAATAGGAAAACTGGGAATCATCCTGTTATGTAGTATTGCATTGTGATGATCATATTTTAACATCTGATCTCAAAATCAACTTTTAAATTTCTAACAAAATCTCCCCTTTATCTTATAACAGCTAACTCTCAGAATTTTGCACTGCATGTTTTTAGGCTACAAGACTCATATATCAAATGTGATTTCAAGACCCTCTGTATTTGCCCCATTTCTGTCACAGGTTTTGCTTGTCACTTTTCTTATTAAAAACTCAAGACATATATTTGGAGAAGACATGGTTCTAGTTTACTATGAAACCTCATTTTGTAATTCATATGAAGAGAAAACTACCGGTTCTCTGCAAAATCTAACCGATGACGGGGGCAGAAAAGAGACAGAAGAAGCAGACAATTTCCCCCTCAGTGGGATGACATGCCCCACAGATAGTGACACAGTACCCAGAGGTCTAACTGTTCCTCCTAACAATGAGGGGATTAAAGGTAAGTATAGAAGTTCTATTATTGTTAATTTTTTCACCTCTTATTTTAATGTTTCTTCACAAATGGTGACAATACTAAAGTACAGACAAGGAATAATAATAATGTTGCTGCCAACAATATAAATACGGAATTATACATTAAAAATATTTTATGTTTTAAAAACAAATCTGATAGTCAGTGAAGCTCTACAGGTCTCTAGTAGGGTGGGTCTCTACATTCCTGAAGGTGCTCCCCTTTATCCCTTATCCCACGTTCTCCATATCTGCCTGTTCTTCCTCCCACGGAAGGTTCAGGAGATCCAACAGAATCAAAACATCTTCCTCCACAAAAGCTACCTCGGTCCAAGAAAGGGCAACCTCAGAAGCCACCTTTCTCTCCACATCTTAACATTCCTCCAGGTCCACCAGGGTCCATAAGTCGTCCTCCTCTTCCTCACATGCTATCAGACCCACAGTCATCATCCAGAGGTGGTAAGGGTGGCAGAAGGAAGTTCTTGGTCTTAGGGGTCTTACACTGATTGCATTCTATTCCTCAGCAAAGTTCTGGTTTCCGGAGCACATACTTGGATACTGGCACTCTCCAGCTCGGGGCTGGACCAATCCTCTTCCAAAGGGGCTTTCCTCTTGAGCCCCTGGTCTCTTTCAGGATGAAGTCTCCACTGTCTCCTCCACAGCCTCTCCTTTAGCCCATATGTCATCCAAAGCTTCCTTGGCCACCAGGATCTCCACAATATCACTGCTTGATTCTAATACGTTTATGCATTGCTTTCAAAGCAAAAAGTGGAATTCACTGATTAAACCTAAAAGTAGGAGCCATGTGCAACTAGCTATCAAGTGCCTCATGATGCAATCTCGTTATTATAAATGTTACCATATTGGTTATTTTCTGTGTGTTTGTGGTGAGTCAGAAGATATGCATGCTATAAGTTGAAAGGGGAATTCAACACTTAACTGAGTTCAATTAGGATATAGAGTGATTGCCATTTTTTTTCTTAGATTCTGGGTCATCTAACCAAATATCATCAATAAATATTATGGCTACAACTGTATCTCATGCAAACAATGAAAATGTGCGTGTAACTCCACCAGCACCCAATGAGAAAGCTATTACTGCGATTTCTCCCTCTCAGTCAGGATTATTTGGGGGACACCTGATCGGCAGGTCTCTCACGAGTATCTGTAAGAATGGCAACTTGCCTTTCATTATACTGGTAAGTTAATTTTGGGTCTCTAGAGCTGTCCTGCTCCACATACTTGCTGGGGAACCTGTGTTCTCAATTAATTACTTTATCATAAATATGAATATTTAGATAGCCTATCCATGAGGGTGAGATTCTTTTAAAATGATGTCTTCAATAAATATAACCCAGTGAATTTGAGTCATACAATTAAACAAAATTGAAAAACGAATGTATCATGTTCCCATGTTTCCCACTGAATTCGGCTGAGTACAAACCCACCAACTAGATGGAGGAAATGGGTCTATGAAACTGAGTCCCCTCTGAGTTCCCAACTGTAAAATCTTCCAGCTTCTTTAACCTCCATATTATACTGGAGTCTCCTGTAATAGCATTGCCTCTGAGATTGTTCAGTCTTATAATTCAATATATCTAGAGCGCTTTGTTTTATCGGGGAATTAGGTGGAAGCATTTTTCTTTGCTATATATTAATCCTTTCATAATAGAAAAATATATTGCAGAACCACCTAATATGGCTTGATCTATTTTAAATAAGTTATTAAATTGCCATTGAGAATGTATGTATTTAGTGTCTAGCATGCATTTTAAAATTATATGGTAACATGTCAACAAGATTATCAGGTCAGACACGTGATAATTCCTGCCCATACCTTGAGTATTTTACAACAAATTCTTCTGGTAACCATGACTATAATCATTCCAAACTTGAAAATAGTGAAAATATTCAGTAAAGCTGTGTATGGGAGTCATTTTTACACAGTAAAACCATGGAAGGAGAATTAAATCTCCTTGGGTTCTTGACAAGGACAACATTTGTTTACATTGATAGCTGAAACTAAAAAGTCTCAGGAGAAGGAAATGAAAGTCTCTATCAAAGGAACATTCCTGAAAGGCAAAATTTTCCTGAAAAGACAGATTTTAAGATTTACAACAGAACCCAGAACTGGCAGGAGGTGTTTGCGTCACTAAAAAAGAAATATCCCAATAGTAACTGAGAATGGCATGCTTGGGAAGGATATTCCTGGAGGAGAAGGAAAAAGTAAGGGAGGACCAATCACCAAAATTGTTTCGGGAACGTAATTGTGATTCAATTCCAAGGAGGATCTGATTCCAACAAACCCCAATGTTTAAAATTGGGAAAAGTGGATTAGGGGAGAAAGTATATTCAGATGTATAAAAAAGAAAAAAAAATACAAAATCATCTTCATTTCTCCTAGCTGTTGTTATTGACCTATAATTGCCATTGCTCTGGTTCACTCTTCAAACTTTTGGATGTATAATAGAAGCATGTGTTTATCTTATACAGGATATGATCTCAATCATTGGAGAAAAACTACTAGATGAATCCCTTTTATTTAGAAAATCAGTGACCGTCCCATTCTGGGTCCTACGGGAAAAGATCGACTCTCAACAAGAAGTAAATCTGAAGAAGGAATCTGTGGTGGTCATAGGAGCAGTCTTAATGGTAAGGGTTTTAGCATCCTCCATACTTAGCATCCCTCTAGGTACTTTCCTTCCTTGAGATAAACTGCCAATGACAGATTCCTTCAACTATGGAAACTGATGACCTGAGGACAAGAAGATGAAAGATAAAGGTCTGAAAAGCTAAGGGATTCATCACAAACACATTGTTGAAAACGTTCTATAAGAAGTTAATTTCCTCCTATGTCAGATGTGCTTTGGTTTGGCATTGGAAATTATCCTGTTGACTTCACCTTTGATCACACCATTTGAGGTCATAACAAAAGAAGTAATAATAGTGGTAAAAGTGTGATTTAAAAAACTCAAGTCTTTAAATCATACTTAGCAAAAATATACCCTTCATAAATAAAAACAATTCAAAATGGCTAATCCATCACTGACCTTTAATAAGTTCTCAGAGTTGGATGTTGCCCTTTGTCCAGTACTTACATGAAATTGTTTTTCTTCTCTGTCAAAGAAAAAAAATAATCAAGTACTTTTATATTTACTTGATCCTTATCCCTTGTCAGATAAGCAACAATTTTCTTAACCTACCCAACATACCCTACCACACACTGAACTTATACTGGAGCAACCAGAGGTTCTAGAGAAATAATATTGCTTGATTGTAATTGAGCCGTGTCCTGAGTTTACCCCTCAGTAGACTCTGGAGGTGTAGCCTCAGACATAAAGAGAGAAGGCACTGCTCTGAGAGCAGGCAGACAAAGGAACATCAGACAAAGGAACCACATGATCCCTCCTTGACCTTGAGCTTAGCAAGTGTGGCCTGCTCTCATTGCCAGAAATCTGGGATCTCATAGTGGGGAAGAAAGTGAAGATCAGTGACCAGCAAGGCACTCAGGTACTTTAAAGGTACAGGAACACCTGAAGTTTTCCTATCTCTATCCTTGGGACCTCAAAACACGGCTGACCCTTCACAGCTCAGAAATCATTGAAATGAATCAACCTTTACTGAATTATGAATATGAAAGTTGGTTGTGGTTTTACTGCACTCGTTAGTCCTGAAACAGTTTTGGGCTATTTAGTAAGAAGAGAAGGTATGCTCATTTTAAGCATGAGGTAATTTGATGTCACTTTTGCTTACCCCAGTAATTGATTTCTCCAATTTTTTTTGTTCGTTTATTTATTTTTACTTATTTTCTCATTTATTTTGAGACTTGTCTGTGTTTGACACCCACTCTAGTCTCTAACCAAAGGCCCTACTGCATAATTCTGAGTGCTGAGATTCTAGTATGTACCACCAATGCTCACACATCTCAGTGTCCCTCGTCTTTTGAAACTGTGCTGTATGTGTGACCAAGTACCAGGGTCGGAAGAGGCTTCTCTGTCCATCAAACAAACTTCTTCTTACTCTTGATTAAAAGAGTTGAATTTTATACCTTTAAGGAAATGCATGGGAAAGGGTGAGAGTGTCTCATGTGAGACACAGGAAGCTCAAGTAAGAAGGTCCTGCCCTATGCCTAGTGTGCCTGCAAGCACGTGAGAGCCTTACATGCTATGACGTATAAACACTAACTCATCAAGTTACAGAGTCAGGAAAGACATTCCCTGGCTCTGCTTGTTTGGGATGCTTGCTTATTCCCAGGAAGAGCACCTTGAACACAGAACAGGTTTATATTTCATGGCTACCACATGCAGAACTCTGCACCTTTCATTCCAGTCTTAGGTGAGAAAACACAAGCTCCTCCTCCTGGGATTTACAATTGAGCCAAGATTCTGGAGAGGTGATAGGGTGGAACTCTCTTAAGATAGTAGGCTCTAAACCTTGGTCCTCAAACTTCCTAATCCTGTGACTCTTTAATAAGGTTACTCACATTGTGACCCCAACCATAAAATTAATTGGCTACTTCTTCATAACTGTAAATTTGCTCCTGTCATGAATTGTAATGTAAATATCGGATTTGCAGGCTATCTGGTATGTGACCCTTAAAAGCTTAACAACCCACAGATTGAGAACCACTTGTCTAAACTGTTATTTTTCAACAAAATGCTTATCAGTAATTTCTCTAGTAGACATGGACCTTTACAATTCCAGAAGGAGAAAGACAAACACGGTATATACTCACTTATATAGACCTATAAGATATGATAAACATAATGAAATCTATACACCTAAAAAAGATAATCAAGAGAGCAGACATGGGGTAAGATTATCAATCCTCGTTTTGAAAGACAGATGGGATGCACATTGAACATTGACAGGAGTCTACTGAACGCATTTGAAAGACTCTAACTAGCAGTGTTTTCAAAGCAAAGACTCATGACCAAACCTTTGGCAGATTACAGGGAATCATAAGAAAGAAGGGGAGTTAGTCTGATGAGGAAAGGATAGGAACCCCACAAGGACCAAATATATTTGGGCACAGGGTCTTTTCTGAGACTGACATGCAACCAAGGACCATGTATGAATGTAACCTAGAACCTCTGCTCAGATGTAGCCTGTGGTAGCTCAGTAACCAATTGGTTTCCCATAGTGAGGGGAACAAGGACTATTTCTAACAGGAACTCAATGACTGGCTCTTTGGCCTCCCCACCCCCCAAGGGAGGAGCAGTCCTGTTAGGCCACAGAGGAGAGCTTTGCAGCCAGTCCTGAAGATACCTGATAAAACAGGATCAGATGAATGGGAAGGAGGTCCCCGCTATCAGTGGACTTGGCAAGGGGTACGGTGGAGATGAGGGATGGAGGGAGGGACTGGGAGGGAATGAGGGATCGGGACACGGCTGGGATACAGAGTTAATAAAATGTAACTGATAAGAAAAAAATAAAATTAAAAAAAAACCACACATTTCTTGTTTATTTCCTAAAAATAAGGACTTCATCAGAAAGTTAAAAGGAAGCCTCCTTTGTTGTGAATTATATGATGAGTGGCTTAAAGTTCTCAATGAAAAAGATTTGTGTCAAAGGATTTCTGCTATCCAAAGGTAACGTTGCATTAAACACTTGGGAAACAACACAAAGATAGAAGCAATACATTTCTTGAGGTATTATTAGCTTGTATTTAAAAATTACCCACTTGAAATGATGATCCATGCCAAGAGGGTTCATTTCTCACACATGTGTAGTGACTTCTTGAGCAGATGCGTTGCTCAGGCAACAGCATTGCCCCATGCTGGCAATCCCACCACTTGGGAGATTATTGCCACAGTTTAATGGTTATGGATTGGAGGAGAGCCTTGGTTACATAGCTGAGTGCAGGCCAGCCTAGAATGGTGGTTCACATCCTGTGTGAGAGAAATTAAAGAAGTATGTGTGTGCAATACCTGTATGTTATTTCTGTTCAAATATTATTACCATGGAATAGTTAAGGATATTTCACATGCTGAATAGATGTCACTGCTTTGCTTCTTCAGTGTTGTCAGCTCATCCTATTCATCAGATTCTAGGATGCCACAAAAGTGTTACTGGGTTTATATTAAATTATAAATTGAATGTGTCCTCATGGTGGCTATACAGATGTTTACAGTGCTGCTTAATAACTCCGGATATTTCCATTGTCAGAACCCACATGATGGTTTGCAACAATCTAGGTTCCAATTCTAAGGTTTCTGACACTGTCTTCTGGGCTCATGGGCACCAGTCACACATGTGGTGCACAGATATTAATACACAATTTTTAAAATTTCCTATGATTCCATACAGAGACTTGATTGGCAGAAACTATTCTAGGAAATATTTTTGGCTCTGTATTTTTTTTTTTTATTTTGAATTTGATTACAAAATGAGCTGGTCTATCAAACATTTACCCTGAATTTTCATTTAAGTTAGAGATTGATAAATAACTTTCCCTGTAAGTGAAACAAGCCTAAAATCCTTATTTTTTTCTATTTTTAGTCTTTTATTGAAGATGCCACAAGCAAATTTGCTTCTTCTGAAGCACTTTATGCATTTGTTATGGCAAATTAAAAGTCGCTCTTCCATTTGGTTTGCGAACGCTTATATCATAGCGCATCGCATAGCTCATACTCTTCTATGGAAGGATACTCCTAACTACTCAATGTACGAAACAGATTTCTCAAAAAGGGTAAGTGGATCTCTTGGTTTCTGTCATTGTGAACAAAGTCCTCATTGTGATCTAGGAGTTGGAAAGGTCATTGCTGTCAAAGAACATCTTAGGATTGCATTCTTTTGGAATGGAAGAAGTATTGATCTACTTCGGGGAGGTTGGGAAGGGACATTGTTTAATGATGTGGTTAGAAGTTATGAATCATCTCTCATTAAGTGGCTTTGAAAACACAATTAACTTGAAGCATAGAGACAAAAGATGATAAAAAGAGATCATGAGTCTCAACAAACTAAAAATCAGGACTGTGGACCCTCATGGATAAACATTGATGTGTAGAATTGGACACATATTCCAAAGTAGTTTTCTCATCCCTGGGATTGGCCCTTCTCAAATTTTCTCTGGCCTTCAGTCACACTTACCTGTTTGAATAGAACACATAAGAACCAGTGCAGCTCCTATGTTAGGTAGCTTTTCATTTCTAAAGCAACAGACCAGTAGAACTGCACTTATAAAAAGGAAACATGTATTTTAGTAAATTATTGTGTGTGCTGCTAACCTTCTGCTTTCATGTAATTTTGCATTTATCAACTTTTCTTAGTACCTTGAATGCTCAAAGAAATTCCATGAATTCCATGCAATTAAAGTGACATATTACTCTGAGAGGTGCTGAGAATCCAACCTGATGCTCTGGAGTAGCAAACAGCGCACTTAACAGTGAACCATAACTCTAGCACCAAAATATTTATTTTAACTTAAGTAAATCACAAATGAAATGTTTGTGCATTTTTTGTTTGGAAATTAGTTTTATGTTGCCTGCATGTAGCCTGTGCACTGCTTGCATTGTGGCGCCCTTGGAAGCAAGGAGATGGCACTGGATCTCAGAAAACGGAAATTACGGATACTTGTGAAAGCACAGATGCTGAGTCTTCTTAGATAGCTGCCAACGAACATAACTTCTGACACATCACTTACATATCAGTTTACTTTAAACATCTTTCATCAAGGAATTTATTTAATTTGCTTTGCTGACTGTCTCAAATTTATTATTGATAAGCTTATTATT
>NW_026590655.1:0-1485 GCF_907164565.1 Psammomys obesus | reverse complement strand
GTTATCCAGAATATCTGAGAGGAGTCTCTGGGAGGATCTATTATTGATGGTGTAGCACAAAGCCATAGGTTCTGAGACCCAGAGCATTAATCCATTTCAGTAAACATTTGCAAGTTGAGTTCTTTGAGCAAAAGAATATATTGTGTGGCACAGACTGGCACAACACAGCATACATGAAACGATTTAGTGAGATATATATATATATATATATATATATATATATATATATATATATACAATTTTTCATTATTTGTGGAATTTACAAGGGTAGAGAGCAGAAATGGAAGGATTGGGAAATGAGTGTGTTTACGGTACATGATGGAAAATTCACAAAGAATCAATGAAATCATATGTTAAAAAAAGAAAGAAAAATAAAAAGAAAGCAAGGGGTATATTTGACTAGTAGTTTTCAGGAATTAGGTGCACAGGACAGAAGTCATGGCGCTGTGACTCACAATGAGCAGTGCAGCACAGGGAATGACTGTCACATCCAGGACTATACTTGGCTCTATTCAACTACCAAGCTGTTGGCAACCTAAAATCCAAGCCTGTAGTAAAATTCACGTTCAGGACAAAAGGAGCAATGAAATACATTTTCCACTCTTAACCACTATTAATGATTCTCTTTTCATAAGCAGTTCTATTCAAGTATTTTCCTTTTTATAAATTTTTAATTAAATTTTTATTTTTATATTAATTACAGTATATTCACTTTGTATCCTAGCTATAGCCTCCTTCCTCATTCCCTCCCAATCCCATCCTCCTTCCCTCATCCCCTCCCATTCCTCTCTCCAAGTCCACTGAGAGAGGAGGTCTTGTTCCTCTTCCATATGACCTTAGCTTATCATGTCTCACCAGGATTGGCTTCATTGTCCTCCTCTTTGGCCTGGCAAGGCTACTCCCTGACCTGCCCCAGTGGTTGGGGTTGTCAAACAGCCAGCCACTGGGTTTATGTCAGAGATAGTCCTGACTATCTCTGCTAGGGAACCCACTTGGATACTGAGCTGCCATGGGCTACATCTGAGCAGGGGTTCAAGGTTATTTCCCTGAATGGTCCTTGGTGGATTAGCAGTCTCAGAAAAGACTCCTGTGTGCAGATATTTTGGTTCTGTTGTTCTCCTTGTGGAGCTCTGTCCTCTGCAGGTCCCACTCTTCCCCCCTTCTTTCATGGATTTCATAGATTCCTGCAGGAAATGTCTAAGCTAATTGCAGCATGGGAATTCACTTAAAAGGCCCTGGGGAAAAGCAGGCTTGAAGGACTTTGCATTTCCACATTGTGAAATCGCATTGTTTTTCAAAATCATTCAATATTTGAAATCTTGAGATATGTAGGAAACAATATGAAGAGACTGGTCAAGCTGAAGTTTTATCACAAGGACACAACTCATCTAAATTTTGGAAACCAAGAGATATCACTTAGGTAACAAATCAGTAATGAAGAAGAGTGTCTAGAATTAAACAGTGTCCCAAGGGAGGCACTGGAAG
>NW_026590654.1:2553653-2565313 GCF_907164565.1 Psammomys obesus | reverse complement strand
TTTTTTTTTTTTTTTTTTTTTTTTGTTGGTTTTGCCTCTGAGCGATTGACATTCAAGCTGAATAAGCTGAATTATTTTTGTTTTGGGACTGTCTTATGCCCTGTGGGATGTGTCACAGATCACTTGTCATCACAGCATATGCCAATAACACCATGTTGTGACAACAGGAAATGCCTCAGACCTTAGTACATAACCTTTGAGAAAAGGATTTCCTAGTCAGAATGAAAACTACAGGGTATTCAGTAATTTTGTATAAGCTAACAGTATTCACCATGCTGAATGAAATCACAAAAAAATTCTTTACATTAAAAATATATTTTACCGTTACTCACATGTAAGCTGATATTGGATGTTGTTGGCAAAGTCTTTATAAACTAAGGCTGTGCCTAACCTAGAAGAGCACTTTGCTAAGCAGAGGAGACATAAACCATTTTATGAACATCAAGGTAGACCACAATATAAGTCCCAGGCATTCAGCTGAATCTGCAATGACAAATGTCTGCCTTGTCACATATTCAAACAGACGCAACCTTTGCAGATACACTCTAGACAGACAAGGCTAACCTGCTAAAGAACAACTCAGCTCCGTTTGCCATACATAGTTCAACCTAGATTGTCCCACTATTGTTAATTATATGTGTGTGTGTTCGTGTCTGTGAATGTCTGTGAATATTTTTTATATTTTTCAGGTTTTTCACATATCATTATGGCGTTTAATGAAAAAATCTCTAGTAGCCAAGCCTCCTTCAAACTTCAAATTTGCATTTCGGGCTATGGTTTTAGACACGGTCTTCCTGGACTCCCTCTCAGAGGACACCTCTTTGGGTACTGATTAATTTTAAGTATTTGAGCATAGAAGTGATGAATAATTTAAAAAGGGTATGTTCAGCTGTTATGTAGCAAAGACAACAGATCTGCCAGAGAGCCATGGAGTTCAAAGTTCAAGCTCTCTCCAGGATGCTCCAAGGGCTCCTAAGGTTTGCTGAGAAGCTTTCCAACCCTTTGTCATATGTACTTCCATGGGACCCAGAATTCCTTTGTACTTGTTGTTGACCTGCCTGCTATGAATTGAGGAACCTTGAGGAGATGCCCCAGTTTCTTTCTTCCTTCTCACCATGTTCTGTTTCTATTCTCACTATTCCATTTCCTTTCAATTCATCAAAATATCACAGTTTCCTTATCCAGACCATTACCTCAGCTCGGTGGACAATGTGAAATGGGATGTTCAATCCATCCCTGAGGAGTGATATGTCTAAAGGCTTTTGAAGCTGCTGGCATTAAAATTTTGGGAAAAGAATTATATGTAAATCCCAATCCAGTTTTTGTCTTTCTCTTGCCAGCGGAATGGGTAGACCTTAAATACTGTATGCCAATAAATGAGAAGGAGTATTCTCCTGAAGAGGTAGCTGCTGCAGTGAAAATTCAGTCCATGTGGAAAGGGACCTATGTTAGACTTCTCTTAAAAGCTCGAATGCCAGGTATGGTTTTAACCTATTTTATCAAATTAAAATTCAAAAGGGATAAACATTTTCATCATGCAATATCTATTGCCCTTTGAGAAGAAAGATTTATCTTTGATAGAACTTTTTAGTTTACTGAAACACTTTGTTATAAAAAAATATCACTATGGAAAACATTTAGTAACAATATTGAAATATTTGTTTAAGGAGTGAAAAGTCTAGATGCCGAAAGGTATTTTTTTTAAAACAGAGTAAATAGTTTGTGATAGAAACATATTACAAATGAAGGTCTGATGAATGCACACGTATATTTCCTGCACTCAGAACTATGAGGGTAGAATATTGCTAGTTTTAGTTTGAGGCTTATCTGATTGACCAAATCAAGAACTAAGGAAGAAAGGGAGAAAGGAAAGAAAGAAGGAAGGAAGAAAGAAAGGAAAAAAAAGGAAAAAGAAAGAAAAAGCTAGAGATAGAAATAAATTATAATTACTTGATTTTCATGTTTTTCCCCATTAGAAAACAAGTGAATTTATCATACTCATTACATGATAAAAATGTTCTTTTTCTTCTCTAAGTAGTAACTATTATATTCATACAGTGATTTTTTTTTCCATTGTGGAAACTGAAAAAGTGCAAGCAATTTAATAATGTAGTTCTTTCACTCCATTCATATTTATTGAATGAATCTCAGAGCTAATACTCCTATGATGAGCACAGTAAGAGAAGCTGGCCAAGCAGACACAGCTGCTGCCTTAGGTCAGACACACAGGAGACGAGCAAATGCTACAGCTCCCATTTCAGAAACTGATCAGAACAGTGAAGGAACCAGGCAGGACATAAAAAAAAGAGGGTGTTTTTCTGCCATGTTGGCTCTGAGATACTTACTCAGGATGACCTTTTCCCTGCCCATCCATCTATTATGAAGCCATTTGTGGACAGTGCAGTAGATTAAGGTTAGAATAATTAGATGGTTGCTTTTTCTGAGATAAGGTTTTCCACAGAAATTTTCCACAGAAGATATTATTATGCAAACTGTTTCATGAATCTCTTAAACAACATCAAAGATACCATATGTTTTTACTTTGGAGATGAGAGAAAACAATAATGTACTGTGAGCAGTGCTCTCATTGAGATATTTATAGCTCAATGCTTTAACCATGTTTTACTGCTCTCAAAATTTGGGAGCCTAGGGCATCTTACTTGTGAACTGTGGGAGTCTTTGCGAACACCATGTCCAGCAGAGTATTAATCCATAGGAAGCAAGGAGGAAGTGCTGTTCAGCATGACTCAGTAGCCAGTGTTGGTTCAAACTTTGAAAATGTGATCCAGGGAGTTTATTTTAGGCATATTTAAGCTCAGCACACTGTAGAAACAAGTTTCCTGATGAGAAGGACTTCAGTCCTGCGTGCACAAGTAAACTTAAGACATGACTGCATCAAACCTCTTGTAAAGTGACATTTTCCATAAAGATATGTTGTTTGATGAACTGAGGAAGATGGACTCAAGATAAACAAACTCATGATAGGATCTGGAGGAGCTGGTATAGTCTAGTCATACACAGCACAGAAGTCACTACAGTATTAACCACATCCACTCACAACCTTCGGGCTGGAAAACAGGTTATATATCTTTTCATTTGAAGAGACAATTCTGTGTTAGTATTTCTGGTTTCCTAGCACTCATCTGTGAGCACAAGGACCTACGTGCCTCCTACAGTGGACTTTAAATTCTTTATTTGCAAAATGAAAATTGCACAAGATCATTATTCAGATATCTTATGGATTTAATATTGTTATTATTATTACTTTTGTTGTTTAGACACAAAGGAAAATGCCAGCGTTGCAGATACACTTCAAAAAATTTGGACATCTTTAGAAACAAATATGGAGCAATATTCACTTTCTCTCCTAAGGTAAAGAACACCTCCAGACTTCTTCTAGCTGAAGAGTACTTCTAGATCTCCAGTAAAAAACTGTCCTGTAAGGCCATAATGGCTTCTATCATAGATAGTTTCTGAGATATTTTGAAAAAGACCCAGCATTCCTGGTGTTTTTGAGGCTAGATCTAGATTCTGGTAGGAAGTGAGGAGTTTATCCCCTCAACTTTATCAGCTCCCACCCTGTTGCGGAAGATGCCATAGGCATCCCTGCACAGTTGCACGAGCCAGAAAGATACCTGCCCTTAGTATTTCATAATTGAATTTTCCAAACCCATTGGTCACATTAACTTCACAAGTTCCATTCCAGTCTCTCATCTCTAGTTGGATTCTTCAGTGGCCAGACCCAGTTCTACAACTGTTATTCCTGCTTAGTTTGCCCTGCTTTATAGCTTAAACATCAAGCTTCCATTTCCCTCTATGAGCATTAATCACCCCTTGCTTGGGAATTATATTCTCCTTCAGTTAAGATTGTCAGACAACTTCAAGCACCTTTGAAAGATACCATTCACGACTGACCTGCAGTCTTACCCTTTGACACCAGATGCTACAATTCACACAGTGCCTCATTGACCTTAACCCACCAAACTTTGGCATCCAGCATTTTGCTATTTCAGAGGCTACATTTCTTCTGTAAATGAAGTTTATACTGAAGTTGAAACTCAATTTGTTTTTGTATTTCTAGACTAATGTTTAAAAGCAAGTGTAAGTCTATGGAGTCTTATCCATGTTACCAAGATGAAGAGACTAAGGTGGCCTTTGCTGACCATATGGTGAACCATCCAGACCAGCCACCGAATTCTTGGTTTATAGTATTCAGGCAAGTGGTGAATGATACCATCTTCAGATGGCATGCAGTGTTCAGCTTTGCAGTTTCAGCAATAAAAATATGGTTAGCAGTAAAAGTATTGGCCTCTAGACTGCTTTCATATTTGCTTGCAATTTTTCTATACATGATATATAATTTGATATATATGTATAATATATATGATATTACATATAATATATATAAGATGTCAGAGAATGTTATGTATATCAAAATATGAAACATTTAAACAATTTGTAGATTTTCTGTGAATATAAAAATAAGTCAGTCTGTTCCCAGTATAGATAGATAATGTTTATTTCCAAGCAATAGCATATTAGGTACAAGTAATGAATGACATATAACCTGGGAATTTGCATTTGTACATCAAAATGACACAGTAATAATAACTTGAAATGGAAAAGATTTGCAAGCCTTTTAGTTATTTGCAACTTTTAAGTTTTTACAGAGAATCTTTGGGATAAAACTCTGTTTCAAGCTTTAAGATCTCATTAAGAAAGGATTATGCTTTTGTAATTACAGAGAAACATTTTTTGTCCCTCAAGATATGGTCATAGTTCCCAAAGTATATACTACACTCCCGGTCTGTATGCTGCACGTCATTAACAATGACACGATGGAGCAGGTACCCAAGGTGTTTCAGAAAGTGGTGCCTTATCTTTACACCAAAAACAAGGTAAGTACAAATGTCTCCCCTCATGACAAAACAGCCCTCTTGAAAAGCCCTCTGCTGGACTGGGAGACCAGCAGCAAGTGAGGCAGCTGTGCTTGCCCTCTGCTGAGAGGAAGAGTGCCCTGGTCTGTCCTTAGAGTCCATATATCAGGAGATAGCAAATGTGTATGCTGCAGCACACTTTACATTTCAGAAAGAGTACACTGCATAGGCCGTTGTTGAAAACAAAGCCACATCAACTTTTATAACATACCTGGGTCCCAGGAGTTTATTGGTCCTAGACTGAAGCAGGTTAGAGAGGTGCCTCTCTTACACATGTGGTTTGGTTGGCCTTGTCAGCATTTCTGGGGACTGAGATCACAAACCCAGCCACCACTCTTAGTCTTTGAAGGTACCATGACTTGCTCAGGCCAAGAAGCACTTTAGGCTGCCTGCTGAATGAATGAGAGACCCTGCCTTCCATCAGATGTATCCTCTGTCAGTATTTTAATTTCTTCTTCATGTTTTCAGTCACAATCCCCATTAGGGAATCTTGCCAAATGTAGTGGGTATGGGCTGGAAACTAGGAGAGTTGTTTTTATTCCTAATTTCCATTCTATAGATGTGTGGTTTTGAACTTTTCCTTTTTCTCTCTGGATTATGACTGTATTTTTTTCTTTTGAGGTTCAGAACATAATATCAAATATAGATGACTTCCATATAACATGTTAATGTTTACCAGATTGTCCCATAAACTATTATGTGGTATTGCCTGGTTTAATATAAGGTAAAAATAATTTAATATACTAGGTACGATTTGATACTAACTCCCAATGTTATAAAATCTGATGTGAAATCAAAAAGATTTAGCCAATGAAAAATAATAGAGAAACTGAGTTTACATGGTGGGTTCCAGGAAAGCCTATATGCTACATAGCAGAACTTTGTCTTAAAATTATATATATAAAATATTTTCCTTGTTTAAAACAAAAATGTTCCCTCAAATCTCTAAAGTAGTTCAAAGGAGCTGTTAAGTTTCTTATTGAATTAGTACATTTTACATCTATTCTTCATCCTTCTTAATGCTTCAACCCTTTAATACAGTTCTTCATGTGTGGTGACCCCAACCATAAAATTATTTCCGTTGCTACTACATAGCTATAATTTTGCAACTGTTATGAATGGTAATATAAATAACTGTGTTTTCCAATGGTCTTATAGGCCACCCTTGTTAAAAAGTCATTGGGCTCCTAAAGAGATCACTGAAAACCACTAGTGTAAAGAAAGAATTAAGCAAAGTCATAGATGCCATGAAAATCTGGAAATGTTCTCTTCTTCACCAAACAAGTTATATTAGTTATATGGCTTACTGAAAGTCATCAGTTTCAAATATATCACTGTACAATTTGTGTTCTTCAAGGTATTTGTTTTCTATATAAGGTGTAGTATCCTAAAAATTAAGGAAAAAATACAGAATAAATTAGTTATTTCTCGGGATTTTTCATAAGCTAACATATATTGAATATCTCCAGAGGGGGAAAGTGCAATCCTTTCTAAATGCACTACATCTTAGAAACCCATTTTCATAAAATATATAGGGTCAATATTTCATAAAACATGTCTTGGAAGACACTGCTACAAATTGAAGCCCTTGTCATTTACCTGCATGGCATTTCTACCATTAAATAATTTGCTCTGGCACTGATGAACCATCTGGATGTGATATCCCAGAGATGGTCTCTAGAGATAGGTGAAAAACTTTACCTTCATAGAGGATGTCTAAAACTAATGCAAGATACATCAAATGTAGCCCTGAGTGTTACTCAACTTGGTTACCTGCCTGAAGACCTCATGAAGACTTACCTGCACTATGTAAAATTCAACAACTTTGTCATTATTTACTTCTGTATTAGTTTTATGATCTAATGAAGTTCTTCCTTGCAAACTCATGTTGGCTTGCAGGAGCCTGTTTTGTTCCTTGGATTTTCATAAGGCTTGCTTTGAAGCTTGATTAGGACCCTCACTAGACTTAGGCTTGCAGATATATCTGCTCCTTCAATTAAACCAACAGTTGTTTCTTCTACTCCTGTCATCATTTTTCAAAGACAGAACAGTATCATTTAGAGCCCTGACTGGTGAGAATTTTCAGAGTTTATTTGTTTGTTTACAGCACTGGGGATCTGACACAGGAATTCACACAAACTAAGCAAGCACCTGTCACTCAGATACATCCTCATCCTTAAGATATTTTTTTCCTTTTTTAAATTTATATATTCACTTTACAGCCTGATTGCAGCTCCCTCCTGCCTTTCCTTCTGGTCCCACCCTCACAACCCTTTCCCCACCCCACCCCCATCTCTTATCCTCAGAGAAGGGGATGTCCCCCATGGGTACCAAACCACCCTGGTACATTAAGTCATACTAGAACTAGGCACATCCTCTTCCACTGAAGCCAGACAGGCAACCGAGCTAGGGGAAAGGAATCCAAAGGGAGGCAACACAGCAGAGACAGCCCCTATTCCCATTGTTAGGGGACCCCTGAAGAACAAGCTGCTCATCTGCTGCATATGTGTAGGGGGGCTAGGTCCAGCCCAGGCCTGCTCTTTGGTTGATGGTTCAGTCTCTGTGAGCCCCCACGGGCCCAGGTAATCCAGGTTAGTTTACTTTGTAGGTCTTTCTGTGTTGTCCTTGACCCCTCTGGTTCCCTCACTCCTCCTCCCCAATCTTCCACAAGGCTCCCCAAGCTTGACCTACTGCTTGGCTGTGGGTCTCTGCACCTCTTTCCGTCAGCTGCTTGGTGAAGCTTTTCAGAGGAGTTGTAGTAGCCTTCTATGTACAAGCATACCTGAGTAACATTAATAGTGTCAGGGACTGATTCTCTCCCGTAGAACGGGTCTCAAGCTAGGCCAAGTTGATTATTTCTAAGAAGAATTTTAAATATAATGTTTATGGTCTGATGATTTTTAGGAGAGCTAGGGCTCAATGTAGATGTAACAATATAGTAACATTTATTTCAATATGCGGAGCACACATCTGAGAGACTAGTGGTAATGTGAGTCCTATACGTATGGTGGCCTTCTCTTTTAGAAAGGGTACACATTCGTGGCTGAAGCGTGTACTGGCGACTCATATGTGCCGGGTGCACGGTGGAAACTGCGGCTCATTGGCTCTTACAACCCGCTCCCATTTCTTTCCCGAGACTCTCCGTGCAACACCTTCACCATAAAGGAAATCAGGGACTACTACATCCCCAGTGACAAGACAATCCTCTTCAGGTAAAGCTATATAACAGATGGATAAAGGTGTTCTTTATAAACATTAATATTTTATTAAAATAATTTAATAATTATGAATATATTAAATTCTAAGTTCTGGAATTTTATGGAAATAACTAATTAACAGTATCATGGATAAATGGATGCAGCAAACCCATACCGTTTCAAAAAATGCTAATACCATTTCTTTTTTCCTTTTTCTTTTTCTTTCTTTTTCTGTTTTTTTTTACAATTCATTCATTTTATATTCCGATTATAGGCTCCTCCCTCATTTTCTTCTAGTCCCACCCCTCCCTCTTCTTTTCCTATCCGCTTCCCCTAGTCCACTGAAAGGGGGAGTCCTCCTCTCCTACCATCTGCTCCTACCTTATCGAGACTCATCAGGACTGCCTGGATCCTCTTCCTCTGTGGGCTGACAAGGCTGTACTTCCAGGGAGAAGTGATCAAAAAGCAGGCAACTGAGTTCAGCCCCTGTTCCTCTTACTCAGGTACCCACATGGAGACTGAGCTGCCTATGGGTTACATCTGAGCAGGGTGTCTAGGTCTTGTCAATACATGGTTTCTGGTTCGTGCAGCAGTCTCTGCAGGCCCCCATGTTGGACTCCTTGTGGAGACCAGGTCCTTCTATGCCCGGCTTCTTCCAATAGACTCCTTATGCTCTGCCCAAAGTTTGGCTGAGAGTATCTGCATCTGAATCAATCCCCTGTTGGGTGGAGCCTTTCAGAGAACATCTATCCCATACTGTTCCCTCTCTTCCACCGCTTCTGGTCTATGCAGCTAGACCAGAATTCTGGTCTATGTCAAGCTGCTTAATTCTGAATGAGAATTAAACATCTTTCCTAGGGTCCTCCTTGTTGTTCAGCTTCTTTGGTATGTGGATTTTAGTATGTTTTTCTATTTTAGCCATTTGTAATCTCAGAGTTGTTTGTAATTCCCTGATGACTAAGGATGTTGAGCATTTCTTTAAGTGTTTCTCCGCCATTCAGTAACCCTCTGTTGAGAATTTTCTGTTTGGCTCTTTTTAAATTGGGAATTGGTTTGTTGGTATTTAATTTCTTGAGTTCTTCATATATTCTGGATATTAGCTCTCTGTTCGATGTAGGGTTGTAGAAGATCTTTTCACAGTCTTTAGGCTGTCATTTTGTTCTGATGACAGTGTTCTTTGTTTTACAGAAGCTTTTCAGTTTCATGAGTTCCCATTTATTAATTGTTGATCTCAGAGCCTAAGCTGTTGGTGCTCTATTCAGGAAGTTGTCTCCTGTGCCAATGAGTTCAAGGCTCTTCCCCACTTTTTCTTCCAACAGATTTAGTGTGTCTGCTTTTATGTTGAGGTCTTTGATCCACTTGGACTTTAATTTTGTGCAGGGTGATAGATATGGGTCTATTTGCATTTTTCTACATGTGGACAACTAGTTAGACCAGCACCATTTGATGCTTTTTTCCATTGTATAGTTTTGGCATCTTTGTAAAAAATCAGGTGTCTGTAGGTGAGTGAGTTTATTTCTGGGTCTTAGATTCTATTTCATTGATCCACCATTCTGTTTCTATGCCAGTACCATGCAGTTTTTATTACTGTTTCTCTACAGTACAGCTTGAGATCAGGGATGGAGATACCTCCAGAAGATCTTTTATTTTAGAAGATTGTTTTAGCGATTGTTATTCCATATGAAGTTGAGAATTGTTCTTTCAAGATCTGTAAAGAATTTTGTTGGTATTTAGATGGGAATTGCATTGAATATGTAGATTCCCTTTGGTAGGATGGCAGTTTTTACTATGTTAATCTTACCGAGCTGTGAGCATGGGAGATCTTTTCATCTTCTAATATCTTCTTCAATGTCTTTCTTCAGAGACCTGAAGTTTTTTTCATATAAATCTTTCACTTGTTTGGTTAGAGTTACACCAAGATACTTTATATTTTTTGTGGCTATTGTGAAGTGTGTTGTTTCCCTAATTTCTTTCTCATCCCACTTGTCTTTTGTATACAAAAGGGCTACTGTTTTGTTTTGTTTTGTTTTTTTGTTTTAGTTAATTTTGTATCTAGCCATTTGGTTGAAGGTGTTTATCAGCTGTAGGAGTTCCCTGGTAGAATTTTTGGGGTCACTCATGTATACTATTATATCATCTGTGAATAGTGATACTTTGACTTCTTCCATTCCAATTTGTATCCCCTTATTGTTTTAGCTAGAACTTCAAGTACTGTGTTGAAGAGATACGGAAAGAGTGAGAAGTCTTACTTTGTTCCTGATTTCAGTGAAATTTATTGAACTTTCTCTCCAGTTAGTTTGATGTTGGCTATAGGCTTACTGTATTTTGCCTTTATTTTGTTTAGGTATGTGCCTTGTATCCCTAATCTCTCTAAGACTTTAAACATGAATGGGTGTTATATTTTATCAAATGATTTTTCAGCATCTAAGGAGAGGATCATGTGTTGTTGTTGCTTTTTTTTTTCCAGTTCATTTATATGGTGGATTGCATTGATGGATTTTTGTATACTGAACCACCCCTGCATGCCTGGGATTAAGCTTACTTGGTCATAATGGATTATATCTTTGATGTGTTCTTGGATTCATTTTGCGAGTATTTTATTGTATATTTTTGTGTCAATGTTCATAAGGAAAATTGGTCTGAAATTCTCTTTCTTTGCTGGGCATTTATGAGGTTTAGGTACCAAGGTGACTGTGGTCTCATAGAATGAGGTTGGTAATGTTTCTTCAATTTCTATTTTGTGAAATAGTTTGAAGAGTATTGGTATTTGCTCTTCTTTGAAGGTATGGTAGAATTCTGCACCAAAATCATCTGGCCTTGGTCTGTTTTTGGTAGAGAAACTTGATGACTACTTCTATTTCCTTAGGAGATACAGGACTATTTAATTTATTTACCTGATCTTGATTCAACTTTGGTAAGTGGAATTGCTCAAGAAAATTTTCCATTTTATTTAGATTTTCAAATTTTGTCGTGTGTAGGCTTTTAAAGTACAACCTAATGATTCTTTGGATTTCCTCAGTTTCTGTCATTATCTCCCCCTTTTCATTTTTGATTTTGATAGTGTCTCTCTGCCTTTTAATTAGTTTGGCTAAGGGTTTGTCTATTTTGTTGATTTTCTCAAAGAATGAGCTCTTGGTTTCATTGATTCTTTGAATTGTTTGTTTCAAGTTTATTGATTTGAACCCTGAGTTTGATTATTTCAAGCTGTCTATGCCTCTTAGTTGTGTTTACTCTTTTTTCCTATGGCTTTCATGTATGCCTTTAAGTTGCTTGTATAAGATGTTTCAAATTTCTTTCTGAATGCACTTATTGCTATGAACTTTCCTCTTAACACTGCTTTCATTGTGTCCCATAACTTTGGGTATATTGTGCCTTCATTTTCATTGAATTCTAGGAAGTCTTTATTTTTTTCTTTATTTCTTCTTTGACCCAGCTGCCATTGAGTAGAGAGTTGTTCAGTTCTGGGCATGTGTAGGCTTTTATTATTATTATTATTATTATTATTATTATTATTATTATTATTATT